>NC_056731.1:1693917349-1693940297 GCF_019279795.1 Protopterus annectens
AACATGTATGTAAAAGATAAAACAACTAGTAAAAAGAGGTGCAACGGTCCGAGGATTCAGCATGATTATGTTAGACACCTTGCAACATGTATATAAAACAAAAAAACTACTACTAAACAGAGGAGCAACCATTCTAGGATTTAACATGATTATGTTAGATACCTTGCGAGATGTAAATAAAACATAAAACAACTAGTAAACAGAGGTGCAACGCTTCCTGGATTTAACATGATTATGTTAGATACCTTGCAACTTGTATACAAAATATAAAACAACTAGTAAACAGAGGACAGCAGTTCAAGGATTCAACATGATTATGTTAAATACATTGTAACATGTATATAAAACATAAAACAACCATAAACAGCGGTGCAACAGTTCTAGGATTCAACATGATTATGTTAGATACCTTGCAAAATGTATATAAAACATAAAACAACTAGTAAACATAGATGCAGTAGTTCTAGGATTTAACATGATTAAGTTAGATACTTTGTAACATGAATATAAAACATAAAACAACTAGAAAGCAGAAGTGCAATGGTTCTAGGATTTAAAATGACTATGATGTTCATCGTGTTACACTGCTGCAGTCATTACACTTGGGTTATCCTGCCGTCAGGCGGTCCCGCAGTCGGCCAGAGTTCCAAAGTCTTGGTCCGGCGTCGGTTGCTGTCGCTTCCTCCCTGACATCAGTGCGCCAGGGGTATATAAGATGCATCCAACGCCATTTTCTCCAGTCTTTCTTGCTGCGCGGTGCCCGAAGCAGAAGCAGTTCGCAAGTGCCGGTTGGCCGACTCCTGAGATTTTCAAAGTCGAATTTCAGATCTGAAGTCTTCAATAAAGCTAAGTACCCCGTTGGGGAAACTTTTTTCTTGCCTCAGACCGATGTCAGAAAAAGTTAATAATTGTATTTCTTGTGGGAAGCAAATACCTCATAAGGACTTCCACTCTTACTGTATTCCATGCCTAGGCCCTGATCACAACGTCACTAATTGTCGGTTTTGTGCTAGATTTAACAAACACACTAAAAAAAGACGTTTTGATTTTGCTTTGCACTACTTTGGCCGAAGGTTCAATTATACTATGCCGTTGGATCAACCGACAACCTCAATACCAAAAAAAAAAAGCAAAGACAAGGATAAAGACAGGCATCCGAGGTCCAAAACCGATGACGAAACCTCTTCTAGGCCAGTCGCCAGTCACCAGTTCGCCGGTTCTCAGTGAGGTGCTTTCGCAGCCCCTGACACCCGCTACCTTAGAGCCACAGGCCGCTTCTGACTCCCACGTGGAGACAACTAGGTCTCTGGAAACTCAAGGTATTGGGCCTACGGAAACTAATCCCTCAGATGGGTCCAGAGCCGCTGAGCAGGCATTGGCTTCTGAGGGTGTTTTCAGACCTTCACAACTTACCTTTAAATCTACAGCCAAGACAAAGGTACCATTAAAGACAAAAAAACAAGTACAGCATTCTCCTGGACAGTCCTCCATGCCTAAGAAACAGATGCTTAAAATGGCCGAAGACCTCATTACTCTAATCAGGGGTTCCCATCCCCCTCCTGAGAAAAGGCCTAGGCAGGATACAGACTATGATTCCTCTGATCATGTTTCCATTTCCTCTGATTCCTCTTCAGACCAGGGATACTCTCTACCCCCTTATGAGGACTCTGATGCTGAAGAATCTATCCCTTCAGCCTCTCCTCCTGAGAATTATTCTTTTGGGGAAACATTACATACCATGAGGGAGCATTTCCATTGGGAAAGTCAGGATTACTCAGAATCCAAGAAAAGCCTCAGGGATTTCCTTTTATTGTCTCAGCACAGGCCCCTGGCTATTCCGCCTGTGCTAGATATTGTGGATGATGTGTTCTCTGAATCCAGCTTATCTCCTGATTCCTTGCCTCCTGCTCCAGCCAAGCCAGATAGGTATTATAGAGTCCCTGTCTCTCACAAGTTTCTTTACAAAAACCCTTGTGCTGATCGAGAAACTATTTCCCAGGGTCCAAAAGGGGTTAAGGCTTCCATTGCAAAAGATTCAGTACCCTCTGACAGAGATTCCAGAGCTTTGGATAGATGGGGGAAGAAAGTTTACACTTCTGCAACTTTAACAGTAAGGGCTTTAAATTGCCAGTTTCACATGCTTAAGTACCAACAATATTTAATGGCTCAGTTAAAACAGAAAATGCTTGCAAGCTCAGAAGCTCCTGACTGTAAAGAAATGCAAGATTTATTGCATGCAGTTGAACAGGTGGGAAAACATACTCTGCAATGTGGTTTTGATTCTTTAGAGGCCTCTTGTAGAGCTGCAGTTACAGGCTCTGTGATTCGAAGACATGCTTGGTTAAAAGAACAGAGTTTACCTGATCATGTTAAGGCAAAATTATTGGATGCTCCTTTACAGCATGATACCTTGTTTGGTGTTAAGGCAGAAGAGGTGTTAAAGAAAATGGAGGATAAAGCTAAATCTATGCAAACAGTCAAGGATTTCTTACAGGTACAGCCACCTCGGTTTAGCAGAAATTGGCCAACAAAGAATTGGTCCTTTTCAGTGTCAGACAGGCCACAGAGAGTCAGATACAGATGCCCAAGAGGCAGATCTCAACCCCAAGGCTCAAACAGACAACGACAGTGGGGCACCTCAACCTCAAAAGGAGGTGAGGACAAGTCTCAACCTTACAGGAAACAGTCACAATGACTTTCCCCTTGGTAGGCCAAGCACGTCCCTTTTGGATGCCCCCTTAGGGGGAAAACTAGCACTTTTTTCTCAAAACTGGCAAACAATCACGCAAGACAAATGGGTTCTGAATATTGTGTCCCGAGGTTACAGGTTCCACTTTCATGCTTTACCAAGGCTAAAAAGAATGCCAGACCTGCCACAAAATCAATGGGCAGAGGCACAAAAACAAATTTCAGCCCTCATGGACATGAGAGCTATTCAAAAAGTACCACAACAGGAACATGGACAAGGATTTTACTCAAGACTCTTCCTGGTCCCCAGAAAGGACAAGGCCTGGAGGCCCATACTAGACCTTTCAATTCTGAATACTTACCTGGATATTCCGAAATTCAAAATGTTGACATTACAGCAGCTTCTACCCATGCTGGGCAAGAAGGCTTGGCTTGTTACTCTGGACCTCAAAGAGGCATACCTGCATGTCCCTATCAGACAAAATTGCAGAAGATACATCAGATTCAAAGCTGGAACAATGCACTACCAATACTCTGCACTGCCCTTTGACTTATCTACTGTGCCCAGGGTCTTCACAAAGTGCCTGGCACCAGTAATTGCATTTTGCAGACAAAAAGGAATTCAAATATATCCATATCTGGACGACTGCCTCATCCAAGCAGAGACAAAGGACATTCTTCTACAGCATCTGGCATTTGTAAAAAGGTTGCTAATTTCTCTAGGGTACACAGTAAACGAAAAGAAGTCAAAACTAGTGTCCTCGCAACAGATTACATTCCTGGGTGCCAGCTTAAATACAACGGCCCAGATGGCTTACCTCAAGCCAGACAAACAAGTTCAACTAACTCAATATTTTCAATTACTGGCAAAAAAGTCCCATCTCCCTGCAAGAAAAATTCTGCAGACCCTGGGATTCATGGCATCCTGCATACTACTAATACCATATGCCAGACTGCATATGAGAAAATTACAATGGTACCTAAAAAGTGTTTGGACTCAACACTCTCACAGTTTAGAAGCAGTAATACCAATGATTCCCTACCTACAACAGGAGTTTCGATGGTGGACACAGGCATGTCACCTAAACAAGGGTGAGCCTTTTACCCAACCCACAGCCAGGCAAACTCTAACAAAAGATGCCTCGGATTACGCCTGGGGAGCACACATGGCAGGAAAATGCATTCAGGGCAAGTGGACCACAGACCAGATGCATTTTCACATCAATCAAAAAGAGATGTTGGCTGTTCAAAATGCCCTAACAGCTTTC
Organism: Protopterus annectens; assembly: GCF_019279795.1. NCBI lineage: Eukaryota > Metazoa > Chordata > Ceratodontiformes > Protopteridae > Protopterus > Protopterus annectens. The sequence continues at coordinate 1,693,921,306 of NC_056731.1, forward strand.
AAGGACCTTCTGCATCCAGGACAATTATTATTAAAGACAGACAACACCACAGTAATGTGGTACATAAACAAGCAAGGGGGCACTCATTCTTATCCCCTATGCAGGCAAGCCATGACCTTGTGGAACACAGCTCTAACGTATCAAGTTCACCTGTAAGCACAATTCCTGCCAGGAAAGAAAAATACTCTGGCAGACGATCTAAGCAGAAATATCATGGACCCTCACAAATGGAAATTGAATCCACAAATCTTCAGCATAGTAATGCAAAAATGGGGATGCCCAGACATAGATCATTTTGCCTCCCCACTGAATTGCCAACTACAAAAATTCTGCACAAAGACTTATCACAAACAAGCATGAAAAGTGGATGCTCTTTTGTTCAGCTGGAAAAACCTAAAACTTTATGCCTTCCCGCCACTGCCTCTCCTTTCAAAGGTACTCCTAAAAGTCAGACAAGAAAAAACACAGATGATCCTGATTGCTCCAGACTGGCCACGCCAGCACTGGTACCCTATCTTAAGGAACTTGGCTCAAGCCTCACCATGGATTTTGCCTCAAATTCAACACCTTCTGACTCAACAAAACAATCAGATCCTACATGGTCAGCTCAAAACCCTAGACCTGGCTTCATGGCAGATAAATTAGTCAAACAGGCAACACTTCTCTCTAAAGCTGTTATGGATGTCATTTTGGAGGCCAGGAGGCCTAGCACCAGGAAAGCTTACTCAGAAAAATGGAAGAGATTCTGCGCCTGGAACCAGGCTCAAAGCCTTGACCCTATTGTTCCAGACATTCCTCAGATTTTACAATACTTAACTGAGATATTGGACAGATGCCTATCCTTCTCATCAATTAAGATCCACGCCTCTGCCATTTCAGCACATTACAACACGGATCCTCCTTTATTCTCTCATCCCTTGCTAAAGCAGTACCTCAGAGGGGCTAAAAACATAAGACCACCCCGGAGAGCACCAACACCAACTTGGGACCTCAATTTTGTTTTGGAAAAACTGACCCTACCACCTTTTGAGCCAGCCAATACAGCTGATATAAAATTTTTATCATGGAAAACAGCTCTGCACCTGGCAGTAACTTCAGCACGAAGAGTCTCAGAGCTACAGGCATTAATGGCAGTGGAACCTTTTATAATTTTTCATCAGGATAGGGTTTCCTTAAGGACAAACCCTACCTTTATGCCAAAAGTGATATCTAGTGTGGCTCTTAACCAAACCATCCATTTGCCAACTTTTTATCCAAACCCCCAGAATAAAGGGGAGACACTTCTGCATTCTTTGGACATACACAGGCAGCTACGCTTCTACTTGGACAAAACAAAAGCTTTCAGGAAAACTGAGCAACTATTTGTAGCATATGCTGCAGGATCACAGGGCAAGGCTATCTCAAAGCAGACTATATTCAAATGGATAGGACACTGTATTCATTACTGCTACACACAGCATGGAAAATCAGTCCCAAATAACATTAGGCCGCATTCCACCAGGGCAACAGCCACTTCAACAGCCTTTCTCAGAGGAGTACCTACCAAGGAAATTTTGGAGGCTCCAACTTGGAGTTCAGTGCACACCTTTACCAAGCATTACCACCTGAATCTTTACTCTAAATCCAGAACAGGATTTGCCACTGCAGTTCTGCAGGGCCTCATAGCCAATCCTAACTCTTTATAGACCAGCCACCCAACCTTAGCTTTGGGATTCTACCCAAGTGTAATGACTGCAGCAGTGTAACACGATGAACATAGTACAGTTTTGTACCTACCATAAATGTAGATATTCGAGTGTTCACACTGCTGCAGTCCAGGTTACCCTCCCTCCATCCCATCTGAACTAGCTGGGCTTATCTTTACCTTTCTATCCTATACAATCTTTGTGGTGTATTTGCTTGTAACTGAAGGTATTGTTTTTATTTTATATGTATATTTTTATTAGCAATACGTATTGCCTACCTACTTGGGGGCACCTGACATCTGGGGCAAGAAAAACTGAAGAAAACAGCGTCGGATGCATCTTATATACCCCTGGTGCACTGACGTCAGGGAGGAAGTGACAGCAACCAACGCTGGACCAAGACTTTGGAACTCTGGCCAACTGCAGGACCGCCTGATGGCAGGATAACCCAAGTGTAATGACTGCAGCAGTGTGAACACTCGAACATCTACATTTATGGTATGTACAAAACTGAACTTTAGATACCTTGCAACATGTACATAAAACATAAAACAGCATGCAAACAGAGGTGCAACGGTTCTGTGATTCAGCATGATTATGTTAGATACCTTGTAACGTATATAAAACAAAACAACTAGTAAACTGAGGTGCAGCCATTCTCGGATTTAACTTGATTATGTTAGATACCTTGCAACATGTAAATAAAACATGAAACAACTAGTAAACAGAGGTGCAACGCTTCTAGGATTCAACAGGACTATGTTAGATACCTTGCAACATGTTTATAAAACATAAAAAAACTAGTAAACAGAGGTGTAATGGTTCTAGGATTTAAAATGATTATGTTAGATACACTGCACCATTTATAAAAAACATAAAAAAAAGCAAACAGAGGTGCAATGGTTCTAGGCTTTAGTATGATTATGTTAGACATCTTGCAAAATGTAAAGAAAACATAAAACAACTAGTAAATAGAGAGGCAACAGTTCTAAGTTTCAGTGTGATTATGTTAGATACCTTGCAACATGTATATAAAACATAAAACAACAAGTAAACAGAGGTGCAAGAAATCTAGATTTCAGCACGAAGATCTTAGATACCTTGCAACATGTATATAAAACATAAAACAACTAGTAAACAGATGTGTAATGGCTCTACAATTTAGTTTGATTATGTTAGATACATTGCAAAATGTATATAAAACATAAAACAACTAGTAAACAGAGGTGTGACCGTTCTAGGACTTAACATGATTATGTTAGATGCCTTGCAACATGTATATAAAGCATAAAACGATTAGTAAACAGAGGTGCAACGGTTCAAGGATTTAACATGATTATGTTAGATGCCTTGCAACATGTATATAAAGCATAAAACAGCTAGTAAACAGAGGACAGCAGTTCTAGCATACAACATGATTATGCTAGATACCTTGTAACATGTATATAAAACATAAAACAACTAGTAAACAGAAGACAACAGTTCGAGGATTCAACATGATTAAGTTAGATACCTTGTAACATGTATATAAAACATAAAACAGCTAGTAAACAGAGGTGCAACGTTTCTTTGATTCAGCATGATTATGTTAGACACCTTGCATCATGTACATAAAACAAGTAAACAGAGGTGCAACAAATCTAGGATTCAGCATGATTATGTTAGATACCTTGCAACACGTATATAAAACATGTAAAACAACTTGTAAACAGAGGTGCAACGGTTCTAGGATTCAGCATGATTATGTTAGATGCCTTGCAACATGTATACAAAACATAAAATAACTAGTAAACAGAGATGCAACTGTTTCAGGAATCAACATGATTATATTAGATACCTTGCAACATGTATATAAAACATAAAACAACTAGTAAACAGAAATGCAACAGTTCTAGGATTCAACATGATTATGTTAGATACCTTGCAACATGTATATAAAACTAAAACCAACTAGTAAATGGAGGCGTAATGGTTCTACGATTTAGTATGATTATGTTAAATACCTTGCAACATTTATATAAAGCATAAAACATCTAGTAAACAGAGGTGCAACGGTTCTAGGGTTAAACATGATTATGTTAGATACTTTGCAACATGTATATAAAACGTAAAACAACTAGAAAACAGAAATGCAATGGTTCTAGGATTAAACATGATTATGTTAGATGCATTCCAACATGTATATACAACGTAAAACAACTAGTAAACAGAGGTGCAACGGTTGTAGGATTTAACAGATTATGTTAGATACCAAGCAACATGTATATAAATCATAAAACAACTAGTAAACAGAGGTGCAACGGTTCTAGGATTCAACATGATTATGTTAGATACCTTGCAACATGTATATAAAACATGAAAAAAATAGTAAACAGAGGTGCAACGGTTTTGGGATTTAACATGATTATGTTAGATACCTTGCAACATGTATATAGTACATAACACAACTAATAAACGGAGGTGCAATGGTTCTGAGATTCAACATGATTATGTTCAATGCCTTGCAACATGTATATAAAACATAAAACAACTAGTAAACAGAGGTGCAGTGGTTCTAGGATTCAAAATTATTATGTTAGATACCTTGCAATATGTATATAAAACATAAAACAACTAGTAAACAGCGGTGAAATGGTTGTAGGATTTAACATGATTATGTTAGATACCTTGCAACATGGATATTAAGCATAAAACAACTAGTAAACAGATGTGAAATGGTTCTACGATTTAATATGATTATGTTAGATACATTGCAACATGTATATAAAAAATAAAACAACTAGTAAATAAAGGTGCGACAGTTCTAGGATTTCACATGATTATGTTAGATACCTTGCAACATGTATATAAAACATAAAACAACTAGTAAACAGAGGTGCAATGGTTGTAGGATTCAACATGTTTATGTTAGATACCTTGCAGCATGTATATAAAACATAAAACAACTAGTAAACAGAGGTACATGGTTCTAGGATTCAAAATGATCATGTTAGATACTTTGTATCATGTATATAAAACATAAAACAGCTAGTAAACAGAGGTGCAACGTTTCTATGATTCAGCATGATTATGTTAGATACCTTGCATCATGTACATAAACTAATAGCTGATTCCTTTAACAACTACTTTATTGAAACCATACAATCACTAGCTAATTCTCTACCACCCACTAGCTCCCTCCCATCTAATACCACATCAAACTCTATTCCTTCTTTTCACATACAACCAGTTCCTACATCTCTCATTAGTAACCTCCTTCTAAAACTCAAGCCATGCACCCCCTCTGCTGACTGTATACCAGCAGAATACCTGCAAATAGCAGCTAAAGTCATAGCCTACCCTATTTCTATCCTTATTAATAGAACCATTTCAGAAAGTAAAATCCCCCTTATATGGAAGGTATCTCACATCATTCCTTTACACAAAGGTGGGATATCAACTGACATTTCCAACTTTAGACCTATCGCCTTACTCTCTCCTATAGCTAAAATAATGGAAAAATGTATCCACCAACAACTACTTGACCATCTTCTCCACAACAATTTGCTTGCCAACTGCCAACATGGTTTCAGACCATTCCATAGTACCTCAACTGCCCTGCTATCCTTTTCTGACTGTATAAACAAAAATCGTAACAATAACTCTCTTTCCTCCACTTTATTTATCGATCTTTCAAAAGCCGTCGATATGGTCAACCATAATCTGCTTTTAGAGGTATTAAAAGCACATTCACTGGACGCACAGGCATTACTCTGGTTTAAATCCTACTTAGACAACCATCATCAAGCAGTCCTTTGGGATAATATGCTGTCAACTCCCCTCCCCATAAACGTTGGAGTACCTCAAGGTTCCATCCTAGGCCCTCTTCTCTTTTCAATATTTATTAATGACCTAAACACTACAATTCCTCAAGCCACCAGCATTCAGTATGCCGACGATTCTACTTTAATCTGCTCTGCTAGGTCCCCAACCACACTCCAAACCCTCACCCAGTCTGTATTTCAGACTGTTGAAAATTGGTTCATGCAACACTGCCTCCTCCTGAATGCAAAAAAAAAACAAAATTATTACTATTCACTCCCACTCTTAAATCACCACAATTTCACTTCACTATAACCTCTAACAATGGAACCACAATATCCCCTGATACCACAACCCGTCTCCTAGGCATAACCATTGACAACAACCTTAGCTATGACGATCATATCAACACTACCATAAAATCTGCAAACAAAAAACTGGGTTCCCGTTATAGAATTAAACCCTTCCTCACACCTACAGCCAGAACCACTATAGCCCAAACTCATCTGATCTCTACCCTGCTTTATGCCTCTGCCATTTATACTAACCTTTCCAAAAGCAACCTTAACAAACTTGCCACTAGCTATAATAACATAGCCAGATTTGCTACCACAACCCTTTTAGAATACACCACTGTCTCAACCTCAAACAATTGGGATGGTTAGAACTACAGCACCAACTACTCCATCATCAACTTACTATAACCAAAAAGATACTTTTCCACCCTAATAACATCCCAATCCTCAATAATCTGACTACCCCTTACAAAAACCTTTCTACTCTTTGCTCAGCCAATAAGCTCCTAGTTTCCTCTATTAAATCTAAAAACAAAGCTGGAGACTCTCTTTTTGCTAACACAGTTGGCAAGGCCTGGAACCAGCTTCCAAGTAAACTTTCTACTCTATCTTCCACACATCTTTTTAAAAAACATCTCAAAGAACATTCTAAAACTCACTGGCTCTGCCCCTGCACTAACCCTGACTGATTTCTCCACCTTTACACATTCCTGCCATCCCTTTTATTTCTTTTCTCCAGGGTACTTTATTACTAATTATTGGCCTTTCTGCAGTACTATGTTGTCCAAAAAAAAAATATATATATATATTTTTTACACTTTTTCATTTATTGTAAATTTGTTCTTGATCATCCTCTTTTGCTTACATCCCAAATAGTGGTATTACCTGTATATGTTTATAGCTTTTCTATATCATTGTTGTATAATAATGTCTTTACCTGTCTGCTTGGAGCTTTTCTCCCCGGGCCTCTACTGAAAATGGACATGTATCCAGTTAGACTAGCCCGGTTAACAAATGTAAATAAATAAAAATAAATAAATAAAACAACTAGAAAACAGAGGTGCAACAGTTCTAGGATTAAACATAATTATGTTAGATACCTTGCAACATGTATATAAAACATAAAACAACTAGTAAACAGAGATGGAGTGGTTCAAAGATTTAATAGGATTAAGTTAGATACCTTGCAATATGTATATAAAACATAAAACAACTAGTAAATAGAGGTGCAACGGTTCTAGGATTTGACATAATTATGTTAGATACCTTGCAACATGTATATAAAATGTAAACAACTAGTAAACAGAGGTGCAATGCTTCTACAATTCAACATGATTATGTTAGATACATTGCAACATGTATATAACACATAAAACAACTAGTAAACAAAGATGCAGTGGTTCTAGGATTTAACATGATTAAGTTAGATACCTTGCAACATGTATATAAAACATAAAACAACCAGTAAACAGAGGTGCAACAGTTCTAGGATCCAGCATGATTATGTAAGGTACCTTGCAACATGTATATAAAAATAAAACAACTAGTAAACAGAGGTGCAGCCATTCTAGAATTAACCTTGATTATGTTAGATACCTTGCAACATGTATATAAAATATAAAACAAGTAGTAAAAAGAGGTGCAATGGGTCTAGGATTCAACATGATTATGTTAGATACCTTCCAACATGTATATAAAACATAAAACGACTAGTAAACAGAAATGCAACAGTTCTAGGATTAAACATGATTATGTTAGATACCTTGCAACATGTGTATAGAACATAACATAGCTAGTAAACGGAGGTGCAATGGTTCTGAGATTCAACATGATTATGTTTGATACCTTGCAACATGTATATAAAACATAAAACAACTAGTAAAAAGAGGTGCAGCCATTCTAGGATTCAAAATTATTATGTTAGATACCTTGCAATATGTATATAAAACATAAAACAACTAGTAAACAGAGGTGCAATGGTTCTAGGATTTAACATGATTATGTTAGATACCTTGCAACATGTATATAAAACATAAAACAACTAGTAAACAGATGAGCAACAGTTCTACGATTTAGTATGATTATGTTAGATACATTGCAACATATATATATAAAACATAAAACAACTAGCAAACAGAGGTACGACAGTTCTAGGATTTAACATGATTATGTTAGATACCTTGCAACATGTATATAAAGCATAAAACAACTAGTAAACAGAGGACAGCAGTTCTAGGATTCAACATGATTATGTTAGATACCTTGCAACATGTAGATAAAACATAAAACAACTAGTAAACAGAGGTGCAACGGTTCTAGGATTTAACATGATTATGTTAGATACCTTGCAACATGTATATAAAACATAAAACAACTAGTAAACAGAGGACAGCAGTTCTAGGATTCAACATGATTATGTTAGATACCTTGCAACATGTATATAAAACATAAAACAACTAGTAAACAGAGGTGCAACAGTTCTAGGATTCAACATGATTATGTTAGATACCTTGCAACATGTATATAAAACATAAAACAACTAGTAAACAGAGGTGCAACTGTTCTAGGATTCAACATGATTATGTTAGATACCTTGCAACATGTATATAAAACATAAAACAACTAGTAAACAGAAATGCAACAGTTCTAGGATTCAACATGATTATGTTAGATACCTTGCAACATGTATATAAAACATAAAACAACTAGTAAACAGAGGTGCAACGGTTCTAGGATTAAACATGATTATGTTAGATACCTTGCAACATGTATATAAAACATAAAACAACTAGTAAACAGAAATGCAATGGTTCTAGGATTAAACATGATTATGTTAGATACCTTCCAACATGTATATACAACATAAAACAACTAGTAAACAGAGGTGCAACAGTTCTAGGATTTAACATGATTATGTTAGATACCTTGCAACATGTATATAAAACATAAAACAACTAGTAAACAGAGGTGCACTGGTTCTAGGATTCAACATGATTATGTTATATACCTTGCAACATGTATATAAAACATAAAACAACTAGTAAACAGAGGTGCAATGGTTCTAGGATTCAACATGATTATGTTAGATACCTTGCAACATGTATATAAAACATAAAACAACTAGTAAACAGAGGTGCAACGGTTCTAGGGTTAAACATGATTATGTTAGATACCTTGCAACATGTATATAAAACATAAAACAACTAGTAAACAGAGGTGCGACAGTTCCAGGATTTAACATGATTATGTTAGATACCTTGCAACATGTATATAAAGCATAAAACAACTAGTAAACAGAGGACAGCAGTTCTAGGATTCAACATGATTATGTTAGATACCTTGCAACATGTATATAAAACATAAAACAACTAGTAAACAGAGGTGCAATGGTTCTAGGATTCAACATGATTATGTTAGATACCTTGCAACATGTATATAAAACATAAAACAACTAGTAAACAGAGGTGCAACAGTTCTAGGATTAAACATGATTATGTTAGATACCTTGCAACATGTATATAAAACATAAAACAACTAGTAAACAGAGATGGAGTGGTTCTAGGATTTAACAGGATTAAGTTAGATACCTTGCAATATGTATATAAAACATAAAACAACTAGTAAATAGAGGTGCAACGGTTCTAGGATTTAACATGATTATGTTAGATACCTTGCAACATGTATATAAAACATAAAACAACTAGTAAACAGAGGTGCAATGGTTCTAGGATTCAAAATGATTATGTTAGATACATTGCAACATGTATATAAAACATAAAACAACTAGTAAAAAAAGGTGCAGTAAACAGAGGTGCAACAGTTCTAGGATTCAGCATGATTATGTTAGATACCTTGCAACATGTATATAAAACATAAAACAACTAGTAAACAGAGGTGCAATGGTTCTAGGATTCAACATGATTATGTTAGATACCTTGCAACATGTATATAAAACATAAAACAACTAGTAAACAGAGGTGCAATGGTTCTAGGATTCAACATGATTATGTTAGATACCTTGCAACATGTATATAAAACATAAAACAACTAGTAAACAGAGGTGCAACAGTTCTAGGATTCAACATGATTATGTTAGATACCTTGCAACATGTATATAAAACATAAAGCAACTAGTAAACAGGTGCAATGGTTCTAGGATTCAACATGATTATGTTAGATACCTTGCAACATGTATATAAAACATAAAACAACTAGTAAACAGAGGTGCAATGGTTCTAGGATTCAACATGATTATGTTAGATACCTTGCAACATGTATATAAAACATAAAACAACTAGTAAACAGAGGTGCAACAGTTCTAGGATTTAACATGATTATGTTAGATACCTTGCAACATGTATATAAAACATAAAACAACTAGTAAACAGAGGTGCAACGGTTCTAGGATTTAACATGATTATGTTAGATACCTTGCAACATGTATATAAAACATAAAACAACTAGTAAACAGAGGTGCAACAGTTCTAGGATTTAACATGATTATGTTAGATACCTTGCAACATGTATATAAAACATAAAACAACTAGTAAACAGAGGTGCAATGGTTCTAGGATTCAACATGATTATGTTAGATACCTTGCAACATGTATATAAAACATAAAACAACTAGTAAACAGAGGTGCAATGGTTCTAGGATTCAACATGATTATGTTAGATACCTTGCAACATGTATATAAAACATAAAACAACTAGTAAACAGAGGTGCAACAGTTCTAGGATTCAACATGATTATGTTAGATACCTTGCAACATGTATATAAAACATAAAACAACTAGTAAACAGAGGTGCAACGGTTCTAGGATTCAACATGATTATGTTAGATACCTTGCAACATGTATATAAAACATAAAACAACTAGTAAACAGAGGTGCAATGGTTCTAGGATTCAACATGATTATGTTAGATACCTTGCAACATGTATATAAAACATAAAACAACTAGTAAACAGAGGTGCAACAGTTCTAGGATTCAACATGATTATGTTAGATACCTTGCAACATGTATATAAAACATAAAACAACTAGTAAACAGAGGTGCAATGGTTCTAGGATTTAACATGATTATGTTAGATACCTTGCAACATGTATATAAAACATAAAACAACTAGTAAACAGAGGTGCAATGGTTCTAGGATTCAACATGATTATGTTAGATACCTTGCAACATGTATATAAAACATAAAACAACTAGTAAACAGAGGTGCAATGGTTCTAGGATTCAACATGATTATGTTAGATACCTTGCAACATGTATATAAAACATAAAACAACTAGTAAACAGAGGTGCAATGGTTCTAGGATTTAACATGATTATGTTAGATACCTTGCAACATGTATATAAAACATAAAACAACTAGTAAACAGAGGTGCAATGGTTCTAGGATTCAACATGATTATGTTAGATACCTTGCAACATGTATATAAAACATAAAACAACACGTAAACAGAGGTGGAACAGTTCTAGGATTCAACATGATTATGTTATATACCTTCCAACATGTATATAAAACATAAAACAACTAGTAAACAGAGGTGCAACGGTTCTAGGATTCAACATGATTATGTTAGATACCTTGCAACATGTATATAAAACATAAAACAACTAGTAAACAGAGGTGCAATGGTTCTAGGATTCAACATGATTATGTTATATACCTTCCAACATGTATATAAAACATAAAACAACTAGTAAACAGAAATGCAATGGTTCTAGGATTAAACATGATTATGTTAGATACCTTGCAACATGTATATAAAACATAAAACATCTAGTAAACAGAGGTGCAATGGTTCTACGATTAAACATGATTATGTTAGATACCTTGCAACATGTATATAAAACATAAAACAACTAGTAAACAGAGGTGCAACGGTTCTAGGATTCAACATGATTATGTTAGATACCTTGCAACATGTATATAAAACATAAAACAACTAGTAAACAGAGGTGCAACAGTTCTAGGATTTAACATGATTATGTTAGATACCTTGCAACATGTATATAAAACATAAAACAACTAGTAAACAGAGGTGCAATGGTTCTAGGATTCAACATGATTATGTTAGATACCTTGCAACATGTATATAAAACATAAAACAACTAGTAAACAGAGGTGCAATGGTTCTAGGATTTAACATGATTATGTTAGATACCTTGCAACATGTATATAAAACATAAAACAACTAGTAAACAGAGGTGCAATGGTTCTAGGATTCAACATGATTATGTTAGATACCTTGCAACATGTATATAAAACATAAAACAACTAGTAAACAGAGGTGCAATGGTTCTAGGATTCAAAATTATTATGTTAGATACCTTGCAATATGTATATAAAACATAAAACAACTAGTAAACAGCAGTGCAACGGTGGTAGGATTTAACATGATTATGTTAGATACCTTGCAACATGTATATAAAGCATAAAACAACTAGTAAACAGATGTGCAATGGTTCTACGATTTAATATGATTATGATAAATAGAGGTGCGACAGTTCCAGGATTTCATATGATTATGTTAGATACCTTGCAACATGTATATAAAGCATAAAACAACTAGTAAACAGAAGACAGTGGTTCTAGGATTCAACATGATTATGTTAGATACCTTGCAACATGTATATAAAACATAAAACAACTAGTAAACAGAGGTGCAATGGTTCTAGGATTCAACATGATTATGTTAGATACCTTGCAACATGTATATAAAACATAAAACAACTAGTAAACAGAGGTCAACAGTTCTAGGATTCAACATGATTATCTTAGATACCTTGCAACATGTATATAAAACATAAATCAACTAGTAAACAGAGGTGCAGTGGTTCTAAGATTTAAAAGGATTATGTTAGATACCTTGTAACATGTATATAAAACATAAAACAACTAGTAAACAGAGGTGCAACGGTTCTAGGATTTAACATGATTATGTTAGATAGCTTGCAACATCTATATAAAACATAAAACAGCTAGTAAACAGAGGTGCAACGGTTCTAGGATTCAGCATGATTATGTTAGATACCTTGCAACATGTATATAAAACATAAAACAACTAGTAAACAGAGGTGCAGTGGTTCTAGGATTCAACATGATTATGTTAGATACCTTGCAACATGTATATAAAACATAAAACAACTAGTAAACAGAGGTGCAACAGTTCTAGGATTCAACATGATTATGTTAGATACCTTGCAACATGTATATAAAACATAAAACAGCTAGTAAACAGAGATGCAATGGTTCTAGTATCAGCATGATTATGTTAGACACCTTGCAACATGTATATAAAACATAAAACAACTAGTAAACAGAGGTACAATGGTTCTACGATTAAACATGATTATGTTAGATACCTAGTAACATGTATATAAAACATAAAACAACTAGAAAACAGAGATGGAGTGGTTCTAGGATTATACTTGATTATGTTAGATACCTTGCAACATGTATATAAAACATAAACCAACTAGTAAACTGAGGTGCAGTCATTCTAGGATTGAACTTGATTATATTAGGTACCTTGCAACATGTAAATAAAACATAAAACAACTAGTAAACAGAGGTGCAACGGTTCTAGGATTTAACATGATTATGTTAGATACCTTGCAACATGTATATAAAACATAAAACAACTAGTAAACAGAGGTGCAATGGTTCTAGGATTTAACATGATTATGTTAGATACCTTGCAACATGTATATAAAACATAAAACATCTAGTAAACAGAGGTGTGACAGTTCTAGGATTTAACATGATTATGTTAGATACCTTGCAACATGTATATAAAGCATAAAACAACTAGTAAACAGAGGTGCAGCAGTTCTAGGATTCAACATGATTATGTTAGATACCTTGCAACATGTATATAAAACATAAAACAACTAGTAAACAGAGGTGCAAAGGTTCTAGGATTCAGCATGATTATGTTAGATACCTTGCAACATGTATATAAAACATAAAACAACTAGTAAACAGAGGTGCAATGGTTCTAGGATTCAACATGATTATGTTAGATACCTTGCAACATGTATATAAAACATAAAACAACTAGTAAACAGAGGTGCAACGGTTCTAGGATTCAACATGATTATGTTAGATACCTTGCAACATGTATATAAAACATAAAACAACTAGTAAACAGAGGTGCAATGGTTCTAGGATTTAACATGATTATGTTAGATACCTTGCAACATGTATAAAAACATAAAACAACTAGTAAACAGAAGCACTACAGTTCCAGGATTTAACATGATTATGTTAGATACCTTGCAACATGTATATAAAACATAAAACAACTAGTAAACAGAGGTGCAATGGTTCTGAGATTCAACATGATTATGTTTGATACCTTGCAACATGTATATAAAACATAAAACAACTAGTAAAAAGAGGTGCAACTGTTCTAGGATTCAAAATTATTATGTTAGATACCTTGCAATATCTATATAAAACATAAAAGAACTAGTAAACAGCGGTGAATCTGTTGTAGGATTTAACATGATTATGTTAGATACCTTGCAACATGTATATAAAACATAAAACAACTAGTAAACAGAGGTGCAACAGTTCTAGGATTTAACATGATTATGTTAGATACCTTGCAACATGTATATAAAACATAAAACAACTAGTAAACAGAGGTGCAATGGTTCTAGGATTCAACATGATTATGTTAGATACCTTGCAACATGTATATAAAACATAAAACAACTAGTAAACAGAGGTGCAACAGTTCTAGGATTCAACATGATTATGTTAGATACCTTGCAACATGTATATAAAACATAAAACAACTAGTAAACAGAGGTGCAATGGTTCTAGGATTCAACATGATTATGTTAGATACCTTGCAACATGTATATAAAACATAAAACAACTAGTAAACAGAGGTGCAATGGTTCTAGGATTTAACATGATTATGTTAGATACCTTGCAACATGTATATAAAACATAAAACAACTAGTAAACAGAGGTGCAATGGTTCTAGGATTTAACATGATTATGTTAGATACCTTGCAACATGTATATAAAACATAAAACAACTAGTAAACAGAGGTGCAATAGTTCTAGGATTTAACATGATTATGTTAGATACCTTGCAACATGTATATAAAACATAAAACAACTAGTAAACAGAGGTGCAATGGTTCTAGGATTCAACATGATTATGTTAGATACCTTGCAACATGTATATAAAACATAAAACAACTAGTAAACAGAGGTGCAACCATTCTAGGATTCAACATGATTATGTTAGATACCTTGCAACATGTATATAAAACATAAAACAACTAGTAAACAGAGGTGCAATGGTTCTAGGATTTAACATGATTATGTTAGATACCTTGCAACATGTATATAAAACATAAAACAACTAGTAAACAGAGGTGCAATGGTTCTAGGATTTAACATGATTATGTTAGATACCTTGCAACATGTATATAAAACATAAAACAACTAGTAAATTTATTTTACATTTGTTGACTAGGATTTAACATGTCCATTATGTGGGTAGATACCTTGCAACATGTATATAAAACAATAATCAACTAATAAACAGAGTGCATAAGTTCTAGGATTCAACATGATTATGTTAGATACCCCTGGTTCTAGTCAGGAGAAAAATTAACAATAAATAGTTGGGTTATTCACATGCATGTTGAAGGTTACCTGGGCTTGTTGCAGTGGCAAACCCAGTTAAATATCATATGTTGTTTGAGATACCTTGCAACATGTATGTGAAACATAAAACAACTAGAAAGCAGAGGTTCAGTGGTTCTATGATTTAACATGATTATGTTGGATACCTTTCAATATGTATATAGAACACAAAACAACAAGTAAACATAGGTGCAATGGATCTGAGATTCAGCATGATTATCTTAGATACTTTGCAACATGTATATAAAACATAGTGAAACAACTAGTAAACAGATTGTAACAGGTTGACTAGGATTTAACATGATTATGTTTAGATTGGAGAGAACCTTGCAACATGTTGATATAAAACATAAAACCATCTTAGCTGGAGGAGTTAGGAACTTATATTCTATACAGTGACAAGTTTTATTGATGTTCTTGATTGTTTGATTTACATGTATATAAAACATAAAACACATAGTAATTTTGTACAGAGGTGCAATTATTGTCATCTTTTGCATTTATGTTAAATACCTTGCAACATGTTGATAAAACATAAAACCAGTAGTAAACAGAGGTGCAACAGTTCTAGGATTTAACATGATTATGTTAGATACCTTGCAACATGTATATAAAACATAAAACAACTAGTAAACAGAGGTCAGCAGTTCTAGGATTCAACATGATTATGTTAGATACCTTGTAACATGTATATAAAACATAAAACAACTAGTATTCAGAGGTGCAAGGGTATAAAGATTTAACATGATTATGTTAGATACCTTGCAACATGTATAGAAAACATAAAACAACTAGTAAACAGAGGTGCAACAGTTCTAGGATTCAACATGATTATGTTAGATACCTTGCAACATGTATATAAAACATAAAACAACTAGTAAACAGAGGTGCAATGGTTCTAGGATTCAACATGATTATGTTAGATACCTTGCAACATGTATATTAAACATAAAATAATTAGTAAACAGAAGTGCAATTGTTCTAGGATTCAAAATGATTATGTTAGATACCTTGCAACATGTATATAAAACATAAAACAACTAGTAAACAGAGGTGCAATGGTTCTAGGATTTAACATGATTATGTTAGATACCTTGCAACATGTATATAAAACATAAAACAACTAGTAAACAGAGGTGCAGCAGTTCTAGGATTCAACATGATTATGTTAGATACCTTGCAACATGTATATAAAACATAAAACAACTAGTAAACAGAGGTGCAATGGTTCTAGGATTCAACATGATTATGTTAGATACCTTGCAACATGTATATAAAATATAAAACAACTAGTAAACAGAGGTGCAGTGGTTCTAGGATTTAACATGATTATGTTAGATACCTTGCAACATGTATATAAAACATAAAACAACTAGTAAACAGAGGTGCAATGGTTCTAGGATTCAACATGATTATGTTAGATACCTTGCAACATGTATATAAAACATAAAACAACTAGTAAACAGAGATGCAGTAGTTTTAGGATTTAACACGATTAAGTTAGATACCTTGCAACATGTATATAAAACATAAAACAACTAGTAAACAGAGGTGCAACTGTTCTAGGATTTAACATGATTATGTTAGATACCTTGCAACATGTATATAAAACATAAAACAACTAGTAAACAGAGATTCAGTGGTTCTAGGATTTAACATGATTAAGTTAGATACCTTGCAACATGTATATAAAACATAAAACAACTAGAAAACAGAGGTGCAATGGTTCTATGATTTAACATGATTATGTTAGATACCTTGCAACATGTATATAAAACATAAAACAACTAGTAAACAGAGGTGCAACAGTTCTAGGATTCAACATGATTATGTTAGATACCTTGCAACATGTATATAAAACATAAAACAACTAGTAAACAGAGGTGCAACTGTTCTAGGATTTAACATGATTATGTTAGATACCTTGCAACATGTATATAAAACATAAAACAACTAGTAAACAGAGGTGCAATGGTTCTAGGATTCAACATGATTATGTTAGATACCTTGCAACATGTATATAAAACATAAAACAACTAGTAAACAGAGGTGCAACGGTTCTAGGATTTAACATGATTATGTTAGATACCTTGCAACATGTATATAAAACATAAAACAACTAGTAAACAGAGGTGCAATGGTTCTAGGATTCAACATGATTATGTTAGATACCTTGCAACATGTATATAAAACATAAAACAACTAGTAAACAGAGGTGCAATGGTTCTAGGATTTAACATGATTATGTTAGATACCTTGCAACATGTATATAAAACATAAAACAACTAGTAAACAGAGGTGCAATGGTTCTAGGATTCAACATGATTATGTTAGATACCTTGCAACATGTATATAAAACATAAAACAACTAGTAAACAGAGGTGCAACGGTTCTAGGATTCAACATGATTATGTTAGATACCTTGCAACATGTATATAAAACATAAAACAACTAGTAAACAGAGGTGCAACGGTTCTAGGATTTAACATGATTATGTTAGATACCTTGCAACATGTATATAAAACATAAAACAACTAGTAAACAGAGGTGCAACTGTTCTAGGATTCAACATGATTATGTTAGATACCTTGCAACATGTATATAAAACATAAAACAACTAGTAAACAGAGGTGCAATGGTTCTAGGATTCAACATGATTATGTTAGATACCTTGCAACATGTATATAAAACATAAAACAACTAGTAAACAGAGGTGCAACGGTTCTAGGATTCAACATGATTATGTTAGATACCTTGCAATATGTATATAAAACATAAAACAACTAGTAAACAGTGGTGAAACGGTTGTAGGATTTAACATGATTATGTTAGATACCTTGCAACATGTATATAAAACATAAAACAACTAGTAAACAGAGGACAGCAGTTCTAGGATTCAACATGATTATGTTAGATACCTTGCAACATGTATATAAAACATAAAACAACTAGTAAACAGAGGTGCAATGGTTCTAGGATTTAACATGATTATGTTAGATACCTTGCAACATGTATATAAAACATAAAACAACTAGTAAACAGAGGACAGCAGTTCTAGGATTCAACATGATTATGTTAGATACTGTGCAATATGTATATAAAACATAAAAGAACTAGTAAACAGAGGTACAATGGTTCTAGGATTCAACGTGATTATGTTAGATACCTGCAACATGTATATAAATTATAAAACAACTAGTAAACAGAGGTGCAACGGTTCTAGGATTTAACATGATTATGTTAGATACCTTGCAACATGTATATAAAACATAAAACAGCTAGTAAACAGAGGTGCAATGCTTCTAGGATTCAACATGATTATGTTAGATATTTTGCAACATGTATATAAAACATAAAACAACTAGTAAACAGAGGTGCAGCCATTCTTCGATTTAGGTTTAATGTTCAGCTAGAGCGTCTTCTGAGTGGAGACATGCGTGAATGGGCGTACCTTCGTTGAAGGTTGTGCATCAGGGCTGGTAACTCGGTACGTAAAAATCAACTACCAATCATTAGAGTCTGGTTGTG
>NC_056731.1:1693940797-1693993297 GCF_019279795.1 Protopterus annectens
GAAAAACTGGTAAACTCCTTGATGGGGAGGGGTGTTGGGATATCGGAAGCCCACAAGCTCCCTAGTGGTAACAGTGGGACTGAGGTCCCCACCCATGGGCACTCACCACTGCACCTTCACAGCCCCGAAGGTGGCTGTGCTGGGAGCTGAGTTGGAGAGCCAGGCTGACCCTCTAGTCATGACACATGGCCCTCGAGCTGGCATAGCAGATCTCTGACCTCCCTGTGGAGCTCGCTAAGCACCACGACCTGGACCTGGTGACGGGTGACAGGTTCCTGTCTATGCCCGCTCCTGGGGGGGGGAGCCCCATCCCCTGAGGCGGTTCCACCCAAAGGTGGTGCAGGCCCTATGGATGAGGAGGTCCTGTGTTGGGCTCCAGACATGCTGGTGCCCAGTGCCACGGCCAGCTGAGGTGGGACAGGTGGGTCCACTGGGACCCACATTCCCAAATGTGCTATGGTGTTTATGGTTTATCAACATATGTGGGTTAGTAATAGTCAGCATATTCCAGGATTAGGTATAACAGCATGCATAGATATTCCCATTAACCCAGACACCAGATATGGTACAGTTGCATAGCAAACAGAACACATGCATATATGGGACCACAGTGGTAATAACAACAGCATGCAGGTACATTGATGGCACCATGCCACCAATGTTGGAATATTTCAACCTAGTACATGCATAGAAACAGATTTAAATAATTATCAAACAATAGGACATATGTCCCAACATTACAGTGGAGTCATCACGTACCAGTTGAAGTGGGTATTTAATGTATTCTTGGAGATATGGTGGGGGGGAGAGAAGGATGTCAATTAACAACTAGTATATTCCTGAAGTTCACATTACTTTCCTGGTCAGTGCTTTTATCTGTACCTTACAAGTATTATTACACTACCCTATTGCCTTAGTTTGGACAGTGATATGTCTGTCGACAACTATATACATGGACTGGTTTTACCTGCAGTATACACCTCTTACCTGGTATACCTGTGGAGGAATTGTTTAACATTAACTAATTGTTTCTACACATACTCCCAGATTCCAGGTTGATGTTCTGCACATATCTGTTTTTGCACAGACTCTGGCCATGTCTTGACCACATGCAGGTGAACCGGGACATATGTAGACTATTGCTCTCTTCAACCTTTAGTGACTTACAGCACTCTTATATAGGATTTTCTAGACAGTTATATCATGTAGCACAGTGTGGGTGACAGTGAACAGTGATACCTTATTATTCAGAGCAACTGCAACACTCACAATGCCATACAATACCAGAGTAAACAGTACCAGTACAGGGTATCAAGCTTTTATTTCTCGGCATAGTGTTCATATCTGACGGAACTGTGGGAGCAATGTTTGTTAGCACTACCTGAATGTTGCCACACAAAGTACCAGATTTCACATTAGTATTCTGCACTTACATCTCACTCTGTTACTGTACACACTCTGGTCACAGTTTGACAACATGGGGGTGTAGATGGGACATACTTGACCTAATACTCTCATAACATTTTGGGGAGTTGCTAGTGTGACAGGTTTGTTCTGCTAACACTAAAACACTGTCCATCACAGTTGTCTGTGCTATATGGATATTGCTGTATATCTCTTATCATATTTTTGTGTATAATTCTCGTGTGGTTTTACATTCTGACCTTGTATTACATCACTCTTATACTATACAACAGGATTTCCTAGACAGTTATATTATGTAGCAGAGTGTGGGTGACAGTGATAATACCTTATTACTCAGAGCAACTGCAACACTAACAATGCCATACAATACCTGAGTAAACAGTACCAGTACAAGGAATCACTCTTATTTCTGGGCACAGTGTTCACATCTGACGGACCCGTGGGAGCAATGTTTGTTAGCACTACCTGAGTGTTGCCACACAAAGTACCAGTTTTACATTAGTATTATACACTTACATCTCACTCTGTTACTGTATGTACTCTGGTCACAGCTTGGCAACAATGGGGTGTAGATGGGACATACTTGGCTTATTACTCTCATAACAGTTTGGGGAGTTGCTAGAGTGACAGGTTTGTTCTTATAGATGTGTGACAATCAGTTGTATTTCTTGCTTGAAGCCTATACATCTGGGATAATCCCACTGATTTCCCATGGGGACACAGTGACAGGCAGCAGATATGGGCCAATTTACTGGACATTCTGGGCAGTTGTGGGGTATAATTCTGTATGCAGACTACTATCACTCCCAGGATTTGAACCATGGCTGTGTGTACTAAAACTACAACAGTTCACATCTCAGTTGTGTGTGCTAGTTGGATTTTGTTGTCTGTCTTTTCACTGTTTTCTGTCTATGTCTCTCCTAGTTGTACTAGCTGACCTCTGGGGATTACAATAGTCATATACAGATATTCCTACAATTTTTTTATTTATGTTGCACATTGTGTGTTACAGTGCTTGTGTTACAGTGCTTAATACAACAGTACTATTAAGTGATTGTAATTCTACATTACCATATGATACCAGAGTAAACACATACAGTACAGCAGTTAGACCTTCATTGTCAGACTATTATGCTTTTATTTACATACAACCTATATGAGATTCTTCCTGCCTTATTCTCTGGTGTATGCAGTATTTGCCTTAAACAATACAGGTTTTATACAGGCAATTGACTTACTAATACAGTTAGATTTATTTTCTATGACAGTACATAGGTTCATAGGTTCATAGGTTTGTACTAGGCTATCTGCCCTAGGGCATTTATAAGCCTAGCCAGAGTGTGTGTGGCTTTCACCACCCCTTAGGATGAGAATACTACGCCCTTTTAGGGTTTAGTTTACTGTGCCTCTGTCTAGTAGTGACACAGAGATGACCCCCGGGGTAAACCTACAATCTCCCATCCACTTGTCAAGATTTCTCTTGAATAGAGTTAGTGAGGGGCTCTGCCTAACATGGATTGGGATTCTGTTCCAGAGTGTGGGGAGCCTCTGAGTTATGAATCTGTCCCTCCAGCACGTCCTATTTATTTCTGTGTTGAGGTTTAAGTCTCTTGCTCTCATGGCTCTGATGGATTTGGATTTTCTGAGGTGGAGCATGTCCATTAATTCCGGATTGGACATGGCCTTGTACGTCAGGCACAGATCACCTCTGAGTAGGCGGTATGCGACTGAATAGAGCTGGAGTTTTTTCAGTTGGGCAGCATATGACATATGTTTAAGACCCTTTATCCTCTTGGTGAGGAACTTTTGGGGTCTTTCCAACTGCTGTAGGTGTCGGGTAAGATACATCCCAAATGGGGCATTGTACTCAATCATTGGCCTGATAAGAGAAGAGTACAGGGGCGCAATGACCTCTCTTGATCTAGATGTGAAACCCTTCATGATAAGGTGGGCAATATAGAAGGTCTTCCTAACCACTTTGGCAATGTGAGTGTCAAATGAGAGGTTACTGTCAACCTGGGTCCCTAGGTCCCTGATTACCTCTTCTGTACTTAATGGATTACCACCTATGTGGTAATTTGTGGGTACCTTGTTTTTCCCAAAGGGTATGACTATACATTTTTTGGCATTAAGCTTAAGGCCATGGCTCTGGCACCAATTATCCGTTTCTATGAGGCCTCTCTGAAGGATGTTTGTGTTCGCTGGAGTATCAATTATGGCACCCAGTTTGCAGTCATCTGCGAACTTTGTCAGCCACAATCCTCCTATGTTTGCCTGTACCTCGGAAAAATAAATGCCGAACAAGAGGGGTCCCAGGACTGAGCCCTGTGGGACACTGCTTGTGACTGGCTTAGAGTCTGACATAGCTCCAGCAACTCTGACCCTGTGGGTTCTGTCCTTGAGCCAGTTTGCAACCCATCTTGTGACATATGGGTTTACATTTAAGCTGGTGAGTTTGTCTATGATACCCGAGTGGGGTATTGTGTCAAAGGCTTTTGCAAGGTCAAGGTAAGCTGTGTGAACAGCCTTACCCTCATCAATGGCCTTAGTGACTGTTTCAAAAAAGTCGACTAAGTTTAAAAGGCAGGATCTGCCCTTGACAAAGCCGAATTGGGTAGGATCCAATGTCTGTAGGTCCCCAATGTCTTTGTTTATGAGTTCCATAATGATCCTCTCCATAGCTTTGCAGACCAGGCTCGTCAAGCTTATGGGGTAATTTCCAGGGTCCGTAGAAGCACCGCCTTTGTGAAGTGGGACCACTGTTGCCATACGCCACTCTTTGGGTACGTATCCTGTAGTAAGGCTAAGATTAAACAGCAGCCTTATGTGTGGGTTTAGTTCCTCTTGGAGTTCATGTAGCACACAGCCCGGGACACCGTCCGGTCCCATTGATGCTGTGTTTTTAGCTTTAGAGGGGGTGGCTCTCACCTGGGCATCTGAGATGTTAGGGAGGCTACACTCTGCTGGGATAGTTATTTCTCCTTTTGTGGGGGAGGGGGAGAAGAAATTTGCACTGAACCTGTCTGCCAGAATGTTGGCAATGTCAGAGGGTTCAGTGTATTTTGTGTCATTTTGGACTAACTCTGAGCATATCTGGGAGTTTCCACCCAGGTTTCTAACATAGCTAAAGAAGGCCTTGTGATTGTCTTTTGTGTCTTTTGCGATTTTTCTCTCAAAGTTGGCCTTGGATGATTTTATGAGTGATCGTAGTTTTTTGCTAGTACTGATCAGAGATTCCTTCCCTTTTAGGGATTTTGCTCTGTCATGTAGTAGCTTCCTCCTCCTGTTGTAAAGTTTGTTTATGGCTGGGGTCCACCAGACCGGGCGCCTGCATTTGGGGGAATGGGTCTTGGTTTTATTTGGGATTGCATGATCCATGCATTCTTGGAGGTGCCCGTAGAAGGCATTTGCAAAGGATTCAGCAGTGTGGGTTGTGGTTTCCACTGGCCCAGGGGCCTTGAAGGATACCACTTCAGTCTTAAGAAGTGTGGAGTTGGCTTTTGAGAAGTTCTTCACTGTGGTCTTTTGTGCGGGGGGTGGGGGCGGGATGTGGATTTCCAGTGAGATTAATTTATGGTCTGATCTTACCAAAGAGGGATATACTTCCGGTGTGGAGCATTTTGTCCCCATGTTTGTGATGATCAGGTCTAGTATATTGTCTCCTCTTGTGGGAATGGTGACTAGTTGTTCCATTGCATTTGAGTTTATGAATTCTAGGAACCTTTGGGCTAGGGTGTTGGGGCTTGAGTAATGTTCTCAGTCTATGTTTGGGTAGTTGAAGTCTCCCAATATGATGGTATTTGGAGAGACATTCATACTCTCCAGTGTCTTCAGGAAGGCTGTGTGGGGTTCCTGAGTTTGAGAGGGTGGTCTGTAGCATGCTACAAACTGTAAGGCAGTTTTGCCTATGGTTAGTTGCACCTGGATGGTCTCCGATGCTTCGTGCATTGCCACTAACCTGGAGGTGTGGGTATATTTGATGAATATGGATACTCCCCCTCCTTTTGTGGTTCGGTCCAAGTTTTGGGGCCGGAAAGCATGATATGAGGTAAAACCTGATAGTGCTGGGGCGCTCTCAGGAGCCTTGAACCAGGTTTCAGTCACTGCACAGACATCGATGTTCTCCATACTGAGGAGGGCTTCGAGGGCATGCATCTTGAGGTTTAGACTTCTGGCATTGAGCAGCATTACCCTTAGTTTTTTTCCACTTGTGTTTTCTAGGGAGGTAGATTTGTCATTTGAGCCTTGCCTAAAAAGGCACTATGGGGTGGCAAGAGCCTTGGCCAATATCCGAAGCCCAGGGTGACAGGTGCAAGCTATCCTTAAGCAACATGGCTTGTCAAGCATGTCATCCCAAGCAGACAGACATTGGATCCCCTTAGAATGACACCAGTAATTAAGCCAATTGTTAAAACTGATCATTTTGTCTTTGTACTGTGGCATCATTCTTGGTGAGGGTAAGATGCTGCTCAGGGTCAGGGTCATACCGGCCTGGGCTACATAATCAGAGAGCTCCTCTATGTCTCTTTTCATGTAGTCCAGGGAGGTATGTCTCAGGTCGTTCAGACCGGCATGTACAATGACTGAGTCATATTTGTACTTGCTGTGGAGTGACCTGAGTGCTTGTGTTATGTGGCGGATTTTAGCTCCCGACAGGCAGCTTACTGTGGCCTTTTCCTTGTTCAGTCTGGTGAGCGGGACGTCATTGTGTCTGACTATGGAGTCACCTATTACAAGTGTGTCTGGCATGTTGTTTGGCCTTAAGGGCTGTGACTGTTTAGCACACTGACTATGTGAACTATGTGTTGCATGTGCTATGTCTTGAGGTGGCGGTTGCTTGGGTGTCTGCTTTGGAGGCCTCTGTTTTTTTGGTAGATTTTTAATCAGCGCCTCCGAGTATGTTTTTGTGTGTTTATGTGTTTGATTTGCAGTTGTGATAGTTCTATGTGAGACTGGGTTTGTGGTGTGCGTGGTTACCTTCTCCTCCTGACTGGTCTTGCCAGTACTGAATTGAGAGAGCTCAGCCTCCAGTTTGGCTATATAGTTGCATCTTTCGCATATATTTGTTTTTATTGGGAGGAGGAGAGGGTTGTCTGTGTACATGAGGCAATTGTAACATTGCCTCAAGATTCCCAGATTCACCAGCTGAACAGGAGAGGACGCCAGCAACTGACCCTTAGACATGCTAGAAATAGTGAAAAAGATTGCTGTGTAACTGAGTCAGAAAGAACCTATAGGGAAATGGGTACTCAAGGGAATTTAGGTGAATGAAGTACTTTCTTTTGTTTAAGAGTGCTTTACTTGTATAAAAAATGCTTTAGGAGCAAGTGCTGAGCTTTTCAGATAGAGTATAGGCTGTTTAGATTGCAAGTAGAACAGTTATAAGGGAAAAATTGAAGAGCAGACTTTACGGAGCCAGAAATAGTTTAAACTTGATTAACCGGCGCTGCCCTATGCTGCTCTATGAGCAACTTCGCGCTAATTCGTGCTAAAACGTGCTAAAGCGCGCAAAAGCGGGCTTTATAGCAGGGGGTTGAAAAGAGCCAGGAATTGACCCAAAATGGCCAATAAACTACAAGTTGCTGGGCTGGAACCAATCCTCTAGGGAAAAATAGGTTGCTCAGTGCTCCCCACTCCCACTGGTGAACAAAGAAGCTTCCTCTTTTCCAAATAAGGATATGGATAGCACAGGAACTAAGACAAAGCCCAGAGATCAGCAAAATCTGAAGACTGGACTATTCTAGTTCAGAAAAGCGGGAAAACAAGGATTTTTTTTCGTTTTACAGGGAAAGGAGAAAAGATGCAGTAACAATCAGTAAATGCTATAAAACGGCTAGCGACTTGAGTGTGTTAGCCTAACAATTAAATTAAACAAAAATAACTTTTAAAGTGCTAACAGTATAAATTCAACACAAGTACAGTAAAAACAATATGCAGAGCTGTTTTTTAAGCGAAATGCAGTCGAGATGCAGTAATTTAAGCGAAAGCCAGTAAAAATACTTATAAATCCAGGAAAGTCACTCTTTCACTCTCTGCTGCTTGTAGAACTCTGCAGGACACCACGAGGAGCTGTGCTGAGTCTTTTACAAGTGAAAAGCGGGTAAAAGCGGGCTTTATAGCAGGGGGTTGAAAAGAGCCAGGAATTGACCCAAAATGGCCAATAAACTACAAGTTGCTGGGCTGGAACCAATCCTCTAGGGACAAATAGGTTGCTCAGTGCTCCCCACTCCCACTGGTGAACAAAGAAGCTTCCTCTTTTCCAAATAAGGATATGGATAGCACAGGAACTAAGACAAAGCCCAGAGATCAGCAAAATCTGTAGACTGGACTATTCTAGTTCAGAAAAGCGGGAAAACAAGGATTTTTTTTTCTTTTTTTACATGGAAAGGAGAAAAAGATGCAGTAACAATCAGTAAATGCTATAAAACGGCTAGCGCACTTGAGTGTGTTAGCCTAACAATTAAATTAAACAAAAATAACTTTTTAAAGTGCTAACGGTATAAATTCAACACAAGTACAGTAAAAACAATATGCAGAGCTGTGTTTTTAAGCGAAATGCAGTCGAGATGCAGTAATTTAAGCAAAAGCCAGAAAAAATACTTATAAATCCAGGAAAGTCACTCTTTCACTCTCTGCTGCTTGTAGAACTCTGCAGGACACCACAAGGAGCTGTGCTGAGTCTTTTACAAGTGAAAAAGCTTGCAAAAGCGGGCTTTATAGCAGGGGGTTGAAAAGAGCCAGGAATTGACCCAAAATGGCCAATAAACTACAAGTTGCTGGGCTGGAACCAATCCTCTAGGGACAAATAGGTTGCTCAGTGCTCCCCACTCCCACTGGTGAACAAAGAAGCTTCCCCTTTTCCAAATAAGGATATGGATAGCACATGAACTAAGACAAAGCCCAGAGATCAGCAAAATCTGAAGACTGGACTATTCTAGTTCAGAAACGTGGGAAAACAAGGATTTTTTTTTGTTTTTTTTTTCTTTTTTTACAGGGAAAGGAGAAAAAGATGCAATAACAATCAGTAAATGCTATAAAACGGCTAGCGCACTTGAGTGTGTTAGCCTAACAATTAAATTAAACAAAAATAACTTTTTAAAGTGCTAACAGTATAAATTCAACACAAGTACAGTAAAACAATATGCAGAGCTGTTTTTTAAGCAAAATGCAGTCAAGATGCAGTAATTTAAGCGAAAGCCAGAAAAAATACTTATAAATCCAGGAAAGTCACTCTTTCACTCTCTGCTGCTTGTAGAACTCTGCAGGACACCACGAGGAGCTGTGCTGAGTCTTTTACAAGTGAAAAAGCACGCAAAAGCGGGCTTTATAGCAGGGGGTTGAAAAGAGCCAGGAATTGACCCAAAACGGCCAATAAACTACAAGTGGCTGGGCTGGAACCAATCCTCTAGGGACAAATAGGTTGCTCAGTGCTCCCCACTCCCACTGGTGAACAAAGAAGCTTCCTCTTTTCCAAATAAGGATATGGATAGCACAGGAACTAAGACAAAGCCCAGAGATCAGCAAAATCTGTAGACTGGACTATTCTAGTTCAGAAAAGCGGGAAAACAAGAATATTACTAACCTGGCTTGCATTGCAACCTCTCCAAGCGACAGCCATGGGCCTCCTGGTTCACAGCCCACTCACTTGCTGCTGTGAAGGACATAAGAGGAATAGTTAGCCATACCTATCCATAATATACATGACCTGGCAATTATTAAACAGGTAGTGGAGGGATAATTACACACTACTGGGACCTGCCCTGTCCTCCTAGCCTCTTGGATCCACTGATCCAAGAGATCCCCCTTTCACTGCTTCAAGTCGACATAGTGATGCCTGACCTGCTCACCAGTTCAAGGTATGTCAGTGGCACTGGTGAGGTCACAGGCGAGATGGTCCCAGGCTTCCACTTTATATTGGGAACCCTGGTACTGGCCCTGCAGTAGTATCTGCTCATGGTCTTT
This sequence comes from Protopterus annectens, assembly GCF_019279795.1. NCBI lineage: Eukaryota > Metazoa > Chordata > Ceratodontiformes > Protopteridae > Protopterus > Protopterus annectens. Next base: position 1,693,950,185 of record NC_056731.1, read on the forward strand.
GACAAGGAGTCCTGCCATGACTCTGGACTCCTGGATGTCCCAGCGCTGTGCCCGAAAACGCACACCCTCTCCCATTCTAGATATGGTGCCTGCAAGGGGAAGCTACAACCAGTTATGAGATGTATTCCCATCTGTTGAGTTTAGATAGAGCCAATTTCCCGCACTTTGCAGTGATTGGACGGTTTTGAAAAGGCTGAGCTATGGTCAGACCTGCTTACCTAAGGTTGGCATTGTTTAAAGGGGTATACCACTGTGCAAATTGAGTTAGCTCACCTACACATTGCTTACACCTACCAAGCTGGCCTGTGCAATGCTTAGCATTGCTTAATATTTACTTTGCATTATATTTGCTTTTTGGCATTGATTTATTATTCATTACATGTTACATATATGTCTGGTATCTATGATTCATGTGTACGTACACTGTATGGGGTCCTTGTGTTTAATAGGGGACTTCAACACTCTTTTACAATTATACCTCACATTTGGGCTTAGTTCAGTACTCCAGTTCACATATTTATCTTATGTAGTAGGTTATAGAACATATGACTGTATACTGATTCCTTTCACATGTTCAGTTTGATTTTACTATAGTGAGGATTTGTTTGGTGATACCTCAATGTTATGTACTGCTGTGATGGCTTGGTGGTTAATTACTGTGACTATAGTGTATAGGGTCCTGGGTTCCAGTCCTGCGAAGGCTGTTTATTTTGTTGCTGGGCAGAACAGCATCTGTTGGATACAGAGTGATTAAGGCACTTTTAAGCACTTGTAAGCAGGTTTGTGTGGGTTTGTGCGAGGGTAAGCAATGCTAACCTCCGGTTAAATATGCTTACAGAGAGTTAGCTTCAATATTGCTTAACCTGTGTGCACATTGCTTACCCCTGCACAAACGGCCTTAAACCCACTTACTAGTTCTTACATATGCTTACTCCTGCTTATTACTACTTAATAGTGCTTATACTTACTTACTAGTGCTTACTCCCACTTACCACTGCACTAATTTAGATAGTAATTTCTAATGGTTCTTGGGAAGGTAGGGGATTTGGAAGCTGTATGGAGTTATCATTCATTACACATTTTACCTTCATAGGTTCATAGGTTCATAGGTTCATAGGTTGGTACTAGGCTATCAGCCCTAGGGCCTATACAAGCCTAGCCATAACAATTCCCTGGCTATTTCTTCGCACATTATTTACTTTCCTGGACCCCTGTCTAGCAGGGCGACTGACGTGATCCCTGGGGTGAATTTCCTTTCTCCCATCCAGTCGTCAAGGTTCCTTTTGAAGAGGTCCAAAGAGGCACTCTGCTTGATATGTATGGGCAATCTATTCCAGAGTCTGGGGAGTCTCTGGGTCAGGAACCTATCCCTCCAGCATGTTTTGTTTATTGTGATGACAAGGTTTAGATCCCTGGAGCATGTAGCTCTGACGGATTGGGATTTCTTTAAGTGTAGCATGTCCAACAGCTCTGGGTTTGACATGGCCTTGTATGTTAAGCAGAGATCGCCTCTGAGTAGACGATATGCGACAGAGTATAGCTGGAGTTTTTTAAGGCGGTCAGCGTAGGGCATCTGCTTTAGGCCTGTGATTCTTTTAGTGAGGTATTTCTGAGGCCTTTCCAGTTGTTGCAGATGTCTTGAGAGGTACATACCAAATGGGACATTGTATTCTATAATGGGTCTAATGAGGGATGAGTACAGTGGGACAATGACCTCCTTTTTTCTGGATGAAAAGCCCTTTGTGATGAGGTGTGCCACATAGAAGGATTTCCTGACTGTTGTGGCGATGTGGTTATCGAAGGTGAGACCACTGTCCACCTGTGTCCCTAAGTCTCTTATCACACTTTCTGTGTTTAGTGTACTGCCACCTATATGGTAAATATACTGTATGGGGCACATGTATTATCTGTGGACTTTGCAACGTTATGACACTGACACCTCACATCTGCATTGAATTCAGTACTCCATTTCACAATTATATGTTATTTAGTAGGTAATGCAACTACAAATATTGGTCATAAAGTGATTTGACATGGAAAATGGAATGTACTGCAGTGGAACTCGAACCGGGAATGACTGCTCTTAAGGTAAATGCTCTGCCAACTACACTATTGCTGTACTGCTTCATTTGCATATATCTTGCTTTTTATCCTCTTCTGCCATTTAAGCTGCATTAAGAATAGCTAAGCGATGGGCAAACCCCTGCACCTATAGTTAAATTTAATTGTTTGTTTGTCTTTTTGGCTTTTCCCAGTTAGGGGTCGCCACAGCGGAACTCTGGTCTGCTAATGATTGGCAGTCGATTTTTATGATTCCGAGTTGCCAACCCGATGCCCAACCTTCAACGAAGGTACGTCCATTCACACATCTTTCGGAGGCCACTTGACTGTGGGGAGGACATGCAGACTCCACACAGAAGGCACTCTGTTTCATAAAAAAAAAAAAAGCATCTTTATATTTGTTGTTTTAAACGATTGCTCTTGTACATGTGGGGGGTGTTGCTGGGGGTATGCGTACACCTATGAGCGGTCACGCTCATTCTTTTCTGACTTGTCTGCTGGTCTTCATTGCAGAGGCATGTATATTCTGAGAGTTCTGCTCTCAGACAAGTGCCCTGCACTCTTACACACTCCATGTAAGATTAGGAGCTCAGGCAGTGTGCCTTCATTAATATGCATGGTGCGCTGCCATCCTGCTCCTAAACGGCCGCTTCCATGCAGGACTAAGCTAGTGCTGCATGGAAGGATAGTGAATCCGGAGGAAAGTTAGCTGCAATTTATCACTGTCATGATGTTTACTTTCTGCTCCTGCCATTAATCTGAGCCAGAGTGAATGAGATACTTGTTTTAGGAAAGCTGAAGAACACTTTCCTTCCTGTCAGTTAAGAATTACTGTGGCATATATTTTTGACTTATGTTATGACTGATTAATCTTTTTTTCTGTAACTGGAAGTGATATAGGTTCATAGGTTCATAGGTTCGTACTAGGCTATCTGCCCTAGGGCATTTATAAGCCTAGCCAGAGTGTATGTGGCTTACACCACCCCTTAGGATGAGAATACTACGCCCTTTTAGGGATTAGTTTACTATGCCTCTGTCTAGTAGTGACAAAGAGATGACCCCCGGGGTAAACCTACGATCTCCCATCCACTCGTCGAGATTTCTCTTGAATAGAGTCAGTGAGGGGCTCTGCCTAACATGGACTGGGATTCTGTTCCAGAGTGTAGGGAGCCTCTGGGTTATGAATCTGTCCCTCCAGCACGTTCTATTTATTTCTGTGTTGAGGTTTAAGTCATTTGTTCTCGTGGCTCTGATGGATTTGGATTTTCTGAGGTGGAGCATGTCCATTAATTCAGGATTGGACATGGCCTTGTACGTCAGGCACAGATCACCTCTGAGTAGGCGGTATGCGACTGAATAGAGCTGGAGTTTTTCAGTCGGGCAGCATATGACATATGTTTAAGACCCTTTATCCTCTTGGTGAGGAACTTTTGGGGTCTTTCCAACTGCTGCAGGTGTCGGGTGAGATACATCCCAAATGGGGCATTGTACTCAATCATTGGCCTGATAAGAGAAGAGTACAGGGGCACAATGACCTCTCTTGATCTAGATGTGAAACCCTTCATGATAAGGTGGGCAATATAGAAGGTCTTCCTAACCACTTTGGCAATGTGAGTGTCAAATGAGAGGTTACTGTCAACCTGGGTCCCTAGGTCCCTGATTACCTCTTCTGTACTTAATGGATTACCACCTATGTGGTAATTTGTCGGTACCTTGTTTTTCCCAAAGGGTATGACTATACATTTTTTGGCGTTTAGCTTAAGGCCATGGCTCTGGCACCAATTATCCATTTCTATGAGGCCTCTCTGAAGGATGTTTGTGTCCGTTGGAGTATCAATTATGGCGCCCAGTTTGCAGTCATCTGTGAACTTTGTCAGCCACAATCCTCCTATGTTTGCCTGTACCTCGGAAAAATAAATGCCGAACAAGAGGGGTCCCAGGACTGAGCCCTGTGGGACACCGCTTGTGACTGGCTTAGAGTCTGACATAGCTCCAGCAACTCTGACCCTGTGGGTTCTGTCCTTGAGCCAGTTTGCAACCCATCTTGTGACATATGGGTTTACATTTAAGCTGGTGAGTTTGTCTATGATGCCCGAGTGGGGTATTGTGTCAAAGGCTTTGCAAGGTCAAGGTAGGCTGTGTGAACTGCCTTACCCTCATCAATGGCCTTAGTGACTGTTTCAAAAAGTCGACCAAGTTCAGAAGGCAGGATCTGCCCTTGACAAAGCCAAATTGGGTAGGATCCAATGTCTGTAGGTCCCCAATGTCTTTGTTTATGAGTTCCATAATGATCCTCTCCATAGCTTTGCAGACCAGGCTCGTCAGGCTTATGGGGCGGTAATTTCCAGGGTCCGTAGAAGCACCGCCTTTGTGAAGTGGGACCACTGTTGCCGTACGCCACTCTTTGGGTATGTATCCTGTGGTAAGGCTAAGATTAAACAGCAGCCTTATGTGTGGGTTTAGTTCCTCTTGGAGTTCATGTAGCACACAGCCCGGGACACCATCCGGTCCCATTGATGCTGTGTTTTTAGCATTAGAGAGGGTGGCTCTCACCTGGGCATCTGAGATGTTAGGGAGGCTACACTCTGCTGGGATAGTTATTTCTCCTTTTGGGGGGGAGGGGGAGGAGAAATTTGCACTGAACCTGTCTGCCAGAATGTTGGCAATGTCAGTGGGTTCAGTGTATTTTGTGTCATTTTGGACTAACTCTGAGCATATCTGGGAGTTTCCACCCAGGTTTCTAACATAGCTAAAGAAGGCCTTGTGATTGTCTTTTGTGTCATTTGCGATTTTTCTCTCAAAGTTGGCCTTGGATGATTTTATGAGTGATCGTAGTTTTTGCTAGTACTGATCAGAGATGCCTTTCCTTTTAGGGATTTTGCTCTGTCATGTAGTAGCTTCCTCCTTCTGTTGTAAAGTTTGTTTATGGCTGGGGTCCACCGGACCGGTCGCCTGCCTTTGGGGGAATGGGTCTTGGTTTTATTTGGGATTGCATGATCCATGCATTCTTGAAGGTGCCCATAGAAGGCATTTGCAAGGATTCAGCAGTGTGGGTTGTGGTTTCCACTGGCCCAGGGGCCTTGAAAGATACCACTTCAGTCTTAAGAAGTGTGAAGTTTGCTTTTGAGAAGTTCTTCACTGTGGTCTTTTGTGCAGGGGGTGGGGGCGGGATGTGGATTTCCAGTGAGATTAATTTATGGTCTGATCTTACCAAAGAGGGATGTACTTCCGGTGTGGAGCATATTGTCCCCATGTTTGTGATGATCAGGTCTAGTATATTGTCTCCTCTTGTGGGAATGGTGACTAGTTGTTCCATTGCATTTGAGTTTATGAATTCTAAGAACCTTTGGGCTAGAGTGTTGGGGCTTGAGTAATGTTCCCAGTCTATGTTTGGGTAGTTGAAGTCTCCCAAAATGATGGTATTTGGAGAGACATTCATACTCTCCAGTGTCTTCAGGAAGGCTGTGTGGGGTTCCTGAGTTTGAGAGGGTGGTCTATAGCATGCTACAAACTGCAAGGCAGTTTTGCCTATGGTTAGTTGCACCTGGATAGTCTCCGATGCTTCGTGCGTTGCCACTAACCTGGAGGTGTGGGTATCTTTGATGAAAATGGATACTCCCCTCCTTTTGTGGTTCTGTCCAAGTTTTGGGGCCGGAAAGCATGATATGAGGTAAAACCTGATAGTGCTGGGGTGCTCTCAGGAGCCTTGAACCAGGTTTCAGTCACTGCACAGACATCGATGTTCTCCATACTGAGAAGGGCTTCGAGGGCGTGCATCTTGAGGTTTAGACTTCTGGCATTGAGCAGCATTACCCTTAGTTTTTTTCCACTTGTGTTTTCTAGGGAGGTAGGTTTGTCATTTGAGCCTTGCCTAAAAAAGGCACTATGGGGGTGGCAAGAGCCTTGGCCAATATCCGGAAGCCCAGGGGTGACAGCTGCAAACCATCCCTTGCGAAGCAGCATGGCTTGTCAAGCATGTCATCCCAAGCAGACAGACACTGGATCCCCTTAGAATGACACCAGTAATTAAGCCAATTGTTAAAACTGATCATTTTGTCTTTGTACTGTGGCATCATTCTTGGTGAGGGTAAGATGCTGCTCAGGGTCAGTTTCCATGTACAGATGTGTAAAGAATTACAATGTTTTGGAGAACAAAGAAGTAAAAGCAATCATTTGTACCAGAAAGACATTAACAAAAAAGTGGTAAAATCAAATGATAAAGTGAAACTGCATATATTGTTTTTATTTTCATTGTGCTTTTAATGATGGACTTTTTTGCATATAGAACAATACAGCAAAGTGTCATATTTCTATAAGAAGATATGGAAAATTGATGGTTTTAAGTTATGCAGTTTTTTTTTCAAGTACAAAAGATTGTACAAATTGTATTTTACTGGGTTTGTTGGGTTGTATTAGCATTTGCCTGCCCGAATGTCTTCCCTTTGATAATGCATATTTTATCATGGTGAAATGCTTAAGAGGCAGTCAGATATTCTGTTGACTGCGGATTATCATTGTCGTAGTATATCCATAACCAGGAAATGCGCAATGAAGGAACAGCAACAAAAATCTGTATATATTCACAAAACTACGGGCACATGGCCTCACAATATACCAATGAGTTTAGGACTGCAGCAATTAGACAGAAGTAACGTCATTCATCTACCAAAGATGTATACAAATAGTATACAGATAGCAGTATATCTTGTCTGGTTTCATTTCTGTGATTATGTCACTTTTAAGCAAACCCCAATTGTATGAGTCCATTCCACTGAATGAGTTTGACTCTATAAGATATTTAACCTACCCTGAAATTATGTGACTTTGGCATACATTATATTAGTAAAGAGAGTATAGGGGTCAAAGTCCTGTGCACATTAAAATACAGTGCAGTCAAAACTGTTCTGTGTAACATACTCATTTGCCAGGGTTCAGTCCAATGGGTATCATTCTTATTAAATATAGTTATCGGTCTGATATTCTAGCTATCAGTGGTTAGCAAATGACAGCTATATAAAACTACCAAACAAATAATTGTACTCTGCATAAAGTGCATTTAGCAGTGCCAACCACATATTTCTGAAGGTTCACAAAGAGTTCCCATATATGTATTCCAAGATCAGCAACACAGCAAGGAATAACAGTTAACACACATTGTAAGACATGTTTCTTATTGTTATTATAATGTATTCATTTATTTGGTTGTGTTTGCTATAGTACTACCAAGCAATTGCATGTTGGCATATAGCCAGTCTTAGATCACTGTTTCTCATCCTTTTTTGATATTCAAATTCATATGTCATATTTTCCCACTTGTATCTTGTCTCTCTGAACTCAGTTAGTATGATGTACATTTGGCATTGTCATTGGTCAAAAGCTTTTTAATTTTTATATAAAATACTTAACCTTAGTGTTGTATATTGGAATCAGCATTGTTCTGCTTTATGCTTTTCCTGATATTTGTGAACTGACCTTTAATACCGATGTTATGAATATACACCTGGTCGAGAATATTTTTCAACAGAGCTTTTGTCATTTTGGATATCAAACAAAAATCATATTAAACATATCAGCTAAAACTATATCAAAAGGAATGAGATAAGCAAGAAAAGGAAGTGAAATAATAAAAACAGCAACACGTGGTAGGTTTGGTAGCACAATTTATAGCATTACTGAAAAGGGGTAAGAACTCTCATATGTCAAGAAAAGAATTCAAGAGTGGGAACCATATAATGCCTTCTTTGTTGTGCTTCAATGATCTAGGGAGCCAATGGGTGGTGCCCAGCTGCACAGTCTCTTAAGTTTCAGTTGTATATGCAGCAAAAACATGTTGATTTACAAAGACATGCTGCATAATGCAGTTTGAAATACATCTGATGTGAGAAGGTACAAACTGATGTCATTGCATCAAAAAACAACTGACTTTGCAAGTTAGTGATAACCTTTGATATGGAATTAAATGCATACTAAATTAACAACTCTAATCATAATCCATCTGTTAAGAAAATTTAAAATGACAGTCTGCCTGTTAAAAGAGAAATAATTAATAGAAATAGAGCATGACAGTTTGAGCATTCTTGAACCTTAAAGCAACTGAAATCTATACAATATCTTTATATGGCATACCTCATACTGGTTTGGAAACCTTAAGACAGTGAAATGCATTTATTAAGTATTGAAGCAATATTCCATGTAATTTTGATAATTGTTTAGCTTTTCTCAACATGCTTGCTGACCATCATCCCTCCCATTCCTGGCATGCTTATTCCTTCCATACCGGACAAGTGTTTGTCATGGAAGGCCATTACCTTGTCCACCATCAGGGTTTCTGATGGGTCTGCATCCCTGCTTGCATGTGACAGGTGGATGGCATTACAAAACAGTCACAAAGACACAGGCTTGCTTCTGTGCATGCTCACATCTCACTGCTTGGTGGAGCCACATGTCCAGGCCTTCATGTTGCCCTTGCATGACACCCAGTCTCCAATTCATGTCACCCTTGCAATGCCTTGTCCAGGATGGATGAGCTTGCAATGGCCACTCACTTCATCTACATCTTATCTGGATCACTGTAATGGCTTCAGTCCTCTGTGCCCCAGAAATATATATATAGTTGTAAGATTTGATAACAGATGCAAGCACTATACTGTAAATAGCTGCTTTACAAGCATTATTTCAAACCATAAGAATGCACATCCTCAGCTTGCAAACATTTCAAAAGTTCTGCCTTGTACTGTCCTGTGAAAGAAGGTTTTTTTTTTCAAAATTTAGTATATAGTAGGTAGAAATAAACTTTTTTTTATACAAGTTAAAAAAATAATTTGACTAAAATGGGAGGAACATGGTTTCATAACTGACACATAAAATATTAGAAGAATTAACTAAAGTAGTAGAAATGCAGATTCATCCTGAACTAGTAAACAATGCTAAACAGTGCAGAGACTGACCTAATTAACTTATCACTATTTCTTTAAAAATAAATGAATAGAGTCCTCATACTTAGTACATTAATGAGACATTTGAGATATAATGTCCCATAGACAAAGATAACTCAGGCGTTGGGCTTCTAAGATGGCTGCACACTGATCAACAGCCTATTTTCAGCTCTCCCAGTGTGAAAAAAGAAAATGAGAAATGAGGGCCAGTAACTCTGCCAGGTTTGCTAAATTCAGTTGATCATTAGTATGTATACTACCAGGATGTCAGCAAAGAAGAAACTTATAGAGCCTGAAAGAAATCAACTCAAAAAGGTGAAGAGAAAACAGTGACTGGGAAGAATCTTGCAGCTGTTCAGTAAAAAGAAATTTAAACTCTAGATTTAGTACAAGAGATGGCTTCTAGTAATCTAGAGGGAAAATAAATTAAATGTGCTCAGAGCTGGTTAAAATAAATTAAACACTGAAGGAATATATCAACTCAAATAACAAAAGGCTGGAAAATGGAAGAAGCTTTAAACAGTTATTCAAAAGAACTGATAAAACTGCAAAAATCAGAGCAGAAATGAAGAAAAGGCTGGCTGAGTATGAGATTGCTCAAGAAGAGCTGTTTCAAAAAATGATAGAGTTACAGGAGAGAGCATGCAGGGAAAATCTGAGATTTTCTGCTGTACCAGAGAAATTGGAAAGAACAGACTGTATTCATTTTATGTATGCACACATAAGCAACTGGACTGGTATTCCACAGCAGGATTTGTTAATTGAAAGTGCACAGTGTGTGTCTGTTCCATTCCTGGCTATGAGAAAGGAGCCAAGACCTATATTAATAAAGATACAATCTTACCATTTTTTCCTGAGAAAACTGTGACTGAAGGACAACATATTTTGTTTGTGGAAAATGATTAACTGCACATAAGGCAAAAGACAAGCAAATTATCACAGCAATCATGGAATGTCAATAGGCAGATGTGAGATTCAATCTTGTGTATCCAGCTGTCTTCAGAATATTTCTTTCTTGGAGGATCAAAGTCATTTTTGACATAGAACTGGTTTTAGGAGGAAATACAAAAGTCTCTCCAACAGAAAGATAAACATGAAACAGAATGGGGACTTTGTTTCTCATTCTTCTGAAAATAAGGCTCATAGAGAGACTTTGCCAGAGAAACCTTTTCCAGTGTTCCAAAAGAAAATGCTTAAGAGACAGACAAAAAGCACAGGAGTTGACTAGAAGAATCAGGAGTACATTAGACTTGAACTTGAGTCTATGATTGGGAGATGGAGATGATCAGGAAGATCAGCAACATGGAAATTGTTAAATAAATGTGAGATTATAAAGCATTAATCACATTTATTAAATATGGCTTTACAAGAAAAAGTGGAAAAATTGGACTTTTGTTGACTTTATTAAACTCATGGGGGAGTGAAATGCATATATCCCCTTCTTATCATTAATATTTGGAAGGACACTAAGGGGAAAGGAAAAAAGGAACTACAGGTAAAACATTTGTATTTCTTAACAGTATTTGTATGAAACATTTCATGATGTAAATTGCATATGGTAAAGCATTTTCAGTTATTGTTTTATGTGATAAAAATACTAAAGTAAACAAGACCCCTCTTTCTTATTTTTTAGTTTTAAGACATGCATGTATTATAATGTAAAAAGAGAAGAAAGGCTAGAAAAAAGCATGTTTAAACTAATATGCTGCAATTGTGGGTTGTTGAGGTGGGAGATGGGGTGTAAAAGGACACAGATTATAATATATGTAGAGTTGATATGTTTTCTCTAATTTTTGCATAGGTGTATGATTGGACTAAGGTCCATGGCTTAATCTAATAACATTTTTTGTGTAAGCAAGTAAATAAGAGAACACTAAATCTAATGAAATGTTTTCTTATAGCAAAAAATGTTCAGTGTGAGTTGAGAAATCTGAAGCTGAGGGCAGCTGTATATTTTGTTCTTATGTTTCCATGGAGACAAGCTGACTATAGAGGTGGGTAATGAAAGCCAGAGGATTTTAAGGCTAAAAGTTAATGCTTTCTGAAAGCATATAAGCTATTTTTCACATCTGAGAGGGGGATAAAGAACATGCATGTTAGTGTGAAAACCTTAATTTTAGGTTAGTTAATTCCTGTGGGTGCAGCTGTTGATTTAGAACAATTGTTCCTATTAGGAGGGTAACACTTCATTATTTGAAGATACACATAGTTCTGCATACTTGTTTTAAGTTAATAGGCTCTGGGGGTATTCTGGGGATGTGTTTGTTTTTTGTTTGAGGATTTCCATTAATATGGCATAGGTTCAAATGGAGATGACAAAAAACAGCTATATGAAGGGTCGACCTACAAAACCTTAATGAGTGCATGTAACACAAAAGCATAAATATAAAACATTCAAATAAGCAGTCATATTTAATAAGAGGCAATAATAACTTCTTATCATAGCAGTTACACTGTCCATGTTGTTTTTGGAACATGAATGGCCTCACAGGTATAGACAAAAAGCTAAGTGTACTGCCTTATATTAAGAAATGCAGAGTGCAAATAGCAATGCTACAGGAGACACATTTGGAAAGAAATAAGCATGTGAACTTGATAAAGAAAGAATTTCAGGATGGATATTCAACAGAATATCAGGGAAAAAGGAAAACAGGAGTACTTATACTAATTGTTAGAGGAGCTCCAATAGTGATATAAAAGGAAAAAGATAATGGTAGGACTATGGTAGTAAGAGGCTACTGGCAAGGGAGGAGAATTATGCTAGCATGTATTTATATTCCACCTGAAACTGCTATTATCGAGTTTACAGAAATTTTGGGAGAAGCAATCAGCTTCCAGCAGGATATATTGCTTATAGGTGGGGACAGGAACTTGATTTGCAACAGTGAGGATGTATCTGGGGGACCTAGAAGGGAAAATATAATATAAGGGAAAGTATTTACATATTATTCCCCAAGGTACAATAAGTGGGCTAGACTCAATAGACATTATATTTCCCAGAATATGTGCATTTCATTGAAAGTTTCGACACACATCCAATTACTATTCTAGATCATGTGTCAATAACAACTAAGATAAAAATGCAGGGTTATGAAGTAAAAATGAGACACTGTCACTTCCTCACTTACTTGTTAAAACAGGGGAAAGTAAGGAATGGGTAGTGGAAATTATTCAAGAGTTATTAGAGAAGATAGACATTTTTTTAGAAACTATAGCTAGTGAGAGGGATGAAATGAATGTGAAGTTTAAAAATAGAGTAGAAATAAAAGAAATAGAGATATGGTTAAGAAGTAACAAGAATTGTTTAGAGGGGCTGACAGAGGTTAAAGTATTGCAGAACAAGGGGAATCTCACAGAACGAGAAAAGGTGCAACTGCAGAGGGCTAAAGAGAAAATAATGGAGTATCTGGATAATATGCATGGGTTTAGAAAGATTGCTGCTAAGCAACTGTTTTTTTTGATAATAACTCTGGAGCTCAAAAACTTTTAGCATGGCTTAGGCAACAGAAAGTATAAAGGGTTATTATCAAACTTAGGTAGCCTATAACAAGAAAAATAAACAGAGATCCTGTAGAGGTATTAGAGATATTTCAGGAATTTTATGAGAATTTATATAAAGCAGAGAAATGTGGAAATCAAGAAAAAGCAGAAATGGAAATATTTATAGACGCCAAAGTATGCCAAGGTTAGAGGTAGATGAACAGTTATCAATTAACAGTTAAGATAAGAGGAGAAAAGATAAAAATGGTGACATATAATCAATCTGCAAAAAGGTCTTGAGGAATAGATGGTATTCTTGTGCAAGCCTGGAAGGTAGGAAATAAAGTGATAAAAATATGTAAGGTTTTGTTTAAAAGTATTTTAAAAGGATGGGAAGCACCACCATCCTGGAAGATAGCTGGGGTGGCTATAATACCTAAAGATGGTAAAGACCCATCAGATCTAGCTTCATATAGGCCCATTTCAATTTTAAACCATGATTTTAAATTGTTTATGTCTATAATAGCTAAAAAGTGGCAAAGGTATTGCCAAAATTGATAGATGTGGATCAGTGTGGTTTTGTGGAGGGAAGGAAAACATTTGACAAGATTAATAGAACAATGATGAACCAGAGGGAAGCAGAATATAGGAAATACTGCTGTTGTTGTTGGGTTTTGATGCTGAGAAAGCATTTGACAGAGTAAGCTGGGATTTTATGAGTGGGGCAATAGAAGCATTTGCATTCCCTGATACAATAATAAGGTTAATTAGGAGGATATATGAGGTTTGGGAGCAAAACTTAAATGTGGCAGGTTCCTCTCAGATAAGGTGTGTCTGAACAGAGGAACCAAGCAGGGATGTCCTCTTTCTCCTTTGCTATTTGCTTTATATTTAGAGCCATTGTCTAAGAAAATAAGAGGTTCAGAAATTCAAGGATATAACTGGCATGGTAATCAAGAAAAGTTGACTTTATATCATTTTGTACCTGATAAAACCATACAGAGACATCTCAGTCATGTGGAACATTCTGAGACAGTTTCAGGTCTTTTTGGGATATAAAATGAATCAAGGTAAAACAAAGGCTATGGCTGTAAACCATGCACCCACACATGAATTGGTTCAGCAAATACCAATACTTTTGGGGACATGATAAAGTGAAATATTTAGGAGTATGGGTTAAAAAGGATTCTGTTATGGCAGCTAAGGATTTATGGAAAAAGACTAAAAAGATAGTACAAAAACTGAGAAAATGGATGCTCTTGTTTATGGATATGGATAGCAAGATACAAGCAGTGAAAATGTTTTTAATCTTTTTAGTTTTATACAAAGGTCAGGCATATTTTCATCAACCAGAGGATAAGTTGTGTATAGTAATTAATAAAGAGTTGAATGATTTTATCTGGGAGGGGAAGAAGGCAAGAGTCAAATGGAATAAGTTGATTCCTCCAAGAGAATGAAGCGACTTAGGATTATCTAATTTGATAGTTGTCAGTTAAGGCTCATATACATAACATAAGCAGAAAGCAATAATTCAAAGTGGAAAGGGATGATGAGGAAGCCGGTGGGGGCTTCAAGAAATAAAGAGAGAGTGGGATTTGGATGCAGATCCTTATGGAAAATAACAGCTATACAGAAAATGATATTGATAAAGTAGCAGAAAGTATTCTAAGAACTAAACTATCAAGAGAATGGAGAAAGAAGATTCTCCTGATAGGGTTGACTGCAATTAGGGGTAGGGAGAATAGGCAAGAGTGGCAAGAATTTACTGGAGAAAACTGGCAAAAAAACAAGGTATTGGTAGCAAATAACTAGAAAGGGAAAGGTAATACAATGGGAGGAGGCCAAAAAGGCAATTGGACTGCAGGCTAGAGATTGCCTTCCCTATCAGGGATTGATATCAGAGTATAGGCAAAGAGAAAGGCACAGGGGAATCCTAAGTCAAATTCCTAGTGGGGCATATAAAATATTGCACTATAAATGTGGGACTCAATCAGAGGAGGTTAGAAAATACTGGGAAGAGAGCTTGCATAAGCAATTCACAAGGAAACAATTGGAGGACATATGTATGGCTCCCAAATATGCAACAAAGTCTAGAAGATTTAGGATTTTTGCTTGGAAGTGTTTGCATAAGTATTTGTATACCCCAATCAGACTCCAAAGAAGTTTTCCACAGTTAGATAGCAAATGTTGGAAGTGTGATGGAGAAAAAAGAGGTGACTGTGAACATATGTTTTGGGAGCATAATGAGTTGTCAAACTTAAATATTCCATAAATAGTACTCTGTAAAAATATTGGGTGAGCAAATGGGTGCAATGAAGGAAATGATTTTTCTGAGCTGGGATACAGGATCTGATTTGCCTATATATTGTAAGGCCTTGTTAAGTTTAATTCTGGTGGCTGTCCAAAAGCAATTACTAGATAATGGAAATCAAAGTCTAAATTAACCGTATTTGAAGTAGTGAATATTGTAATTGAGACAAAGTAATTGGAAATGGGATCCTTAGAAAATGGAAATGCAAACTACATAAATAATGGAAAGTGTGGGAACAATACATGCATAAATATGGTTTGGAGTGATATTTAAGGAAAGGCGGGAATTGAGCAACTTATATAATGTTGGATTGATGATAATTGTACAGAAGAATATATGCGATGCATAATGTTTGTAATTGTGAACGCTAATATGGTTTGTTCTCTTTTATATAAATGTATATTTGTGTTGGTCATAAGTGATAATTCAATAAACCTGTTAAAAAAAGATAACTCAGGCTTCCTTTTTTAGTAAGATTCTGAAATCTGAAACATAATATAATTCAAAATTCTGACAGTGAAACATAATAAAAACTTCATAACCGACAATCCTGTTTGTGTCATCATCATCTTCTTTTGGCTGTTCCCGTTAGGGGTCGCCACAGCAGATCACCTGTTTCCATTTCTTCCTGTCCTCTGCATCTTGCTCTGTCACACCAACCACCTGCATGTCCTCTCTCACCACATCCATAAACCTTATCTTAGGCCTTCCTCTTTTCCTGTTACCTGGTAGCTTCATCCTTAGCATCTTTTTCCCAATATACTCAGCATCCCTCCTCAGCACATGTCCAAACCAACGTAATCATGCCTCTTTCGCTTTGACAATCCTGTTTGTGTAATGATTTAAAATGTGAACCAACTGGGCTGGTAGGGAAAGCATTCTTAATATTTCTTATATGCTCCTGAATTGTTATTTTAACCTTTTTTTACTTCTATGTCTGATATAAGATGGATTACAGTGACATTTAAGCCATACAAGAATGCTTTATTATAACAACATTGATGTTCTTTTACAAAAAAAAAAATGACCATTGATAAAATTAACTGAGTCAATGCAAAACCAATCGTACATATATATTTATGAGAGAAACCACACACAGAACTCACATTCATTAAAAATAAAGCTAAATAATACCAGTTGATATAGAGACTTATAGGGTAGTAATGGGAGTCTGTAAAATTATTCACACAGAACTAGCATGTGTTATATTTACAAAGAGCAATACTCAGTCAGAGAAAACAAACATCACTGAGTGTATTGATAGAAAATTCTGAGACATAAAAGTGATAACTGCAACAAGAAGAGGATTCATATAGCAGAATCCATACTTTTCTCCCTGGACATCTGCTGAGAAGTGGTCTTGCATGGCCTACTCAGACAATCCTAGTAAACAAATTCAATAAATAAATAAATATATAAAATAAAGAATCTGTGATCCCTAATGGAAAGAGAAGATTTGGAGGGAGAGGAGGGGAAAGAAGATTATTTGAATTGAAAGGTCAACCTTCATCCATAAAGCAGATACATTGAAAGAAATCTTAAAGCTAGAAGATGAGATGCAATGCTAAGGCTTTGTGATCAGAATGTCCAATATGATACACAGTAGAGTTCCCAACTTTAAGGGCTTTATTTGAGAAAATACTGTCAAATTACAAAATGGAGAAGACAGATGGACAAAAGTGTAGATATCTTCATTTTGTCTACAAAATTACAAGACGTAGGAGCAATGAATAGCAGGTGTGCTGGGGGCAATGATTATTCAGGAGGGTACTATGGACAAAAGAATCAAAGAAGAAGAAAGTGGTTTTGTCAGAGAGAGAATAAGGCAGTTTGCCCTGGATAAAGTGACAAGACCATGTTTTCATCAAGGTAAGATTGAGATAAACTGGCAGATTTTTATTAAAGGTAATGTATAGCTGAGACGTACTGAAAAGAGAGAGATAATGGGAAAACAGAGAAAAAAGTTTTAGGGAAATGCATTAATGGAAAAGTGGTAAGAATACACTTTTCCTTATATTAACCATAACTTTGAGTGTTAGGAGATGAGAAGTTCTGTATCTAACTTTGATCTGTTTAGCAATAACATTTTATATGTGTCTAGTATGCAACAAAATGAAGAAAGATGCTTCTAATCAGATGCTAAAATAATTAAAGGAGGATGTATGGCAGACTTGAAAACAGTGGTTGTAAAATGAAGCATGAAGAAGTGTTTGAGGGGCATCAAGTATAATTCATTTTACATGTATTGATCAGGAATTTTTAATTTTATTCAGCAGTTTCATTCATTGACATGGGAAATATTGGCAGGTGGAAGCATAACTAAGTTATGTGTGATCCAACATTTAATATGAATACATGTTTCTGTGCATCATTATTTATGTGCCTCCGTCATACACATATAAAGCAGACACTTTTTGAGTAGCATCACTTATTACACTACCATTAAATAAAGAAGCTTGTTAATAGTAAAGAAGTGAACAGATAGCTTTATTTTTCTTCAAGGTATTTTTAACTTAATAGCATGCATACTATATTGCTAAGTTTGCATCTTTTTGACACAGGAGAAGAAAATGGCACACAGAATAGAGGAGAAGACAGGAGAGGATAGGAGAAGAGAGGAGTGAACAGGAGAGGCAAGGACAGCAGAGGAGAGGCTAAGGTTAGGCCTGTGAGTTTTTGTTGCCACCCTCATTAGTCTAACAAAAATGATGAAAATAGTTTCTATCAATTCACTAATGTGTATTGTAGCATTCATTCAAAAGGAAGGGAGGTTGGGTTTTAAGTCATTCATACTAAGCTGAACTTTTTATTGTCTGCTGACTACTATTTTTTTACTGTATTTTATTGCTATAAACTAAGCTGCACAGTTGTACTGAACTTGTCTGCCTTAAATCACTTTTGTTACTGTCACATGGTTTTAAAGTTTTTTTAGTTAGTTTCACTGTCTGATTTGTTTGCAGTTAAAAGCATTCTCTAGAGTCTCCTTGCTCCTTTATCTGTTTAAAACTATCATTTAGTGTCTCACTGCTGTTTTTCTGCTGTGATAAACATTTCTGTAGCATTTTCTGCCTAAAATAGTGTAGTTAGTAGCTGTAGCATAGTCCCAGTTCAGGTTTGCTGTCTCTGGGCCTGTTTGCTTGTTTGCAGTGGCTGTTTGTTCTGAACACATGTTCCAGGCCATCTTAGATTAGCAGAAGCCTTTCTTAACTTTAGTGAGAGGATTGTGTTGATTGGCCACTGGCTGGTTAAGGTTGGCTGGTCTAGGGCTTGGAGTAAGCACTCATTGGTCCTTTTGAGCTTTTTTTAGTTGTTTCAGGTTGTACCTTCTGGTATTTAGGCCCTGCCTTTGAGAGAAATTCTGTTTATTCACACTGAGCTGAACAGAGGGGGTGGGGGGCACTGACCACAACTCTGATCTGTGATATATAACAATAAGTATCATTTTTTTTTGCTTATTTTACCAGTTATTGCTTTTTCTAACCATTTATAGCACTTTTGTATTGTCTGCTGCCTACTGTTTTTTACTGTATTTTATTGCTATAAACTAATCTGCACTGTTGTACTGAAATTGTCTGCCTTACAGGGCCTGTTAAATCACTTTTGCTACAGTCACACTGTTTGTAAAGCTTTTTTAGCTAGTTTCACTGTGTGAAAGGCATTAACTGGAAATTTTCTCCATTTGTTAAGCAGAGGTTGGGAGGGTGGCCTAATGGTTAAGGTGTTTGCCTTGCAAGCACAAGGTGCAGGGTTTGAGTCTCACAAGGGATAATTGGCTAGGCTTAAAATGGCTCGCAAGGGCAATTAGCTTAGTACTAACCTATGAATATGTTTGTTTGTTCTGCCAAGGAGTGTATCATATAACATATTTGTTTGTAGTTAAAAGCATTCTCTAAAGTCTCTTTGCTCCTTTAAAACTTTCATTTAGTGTCTCACTGCTGTTTTTCTGCTGTGATGAACATTTCTGTAGTGTTTTCTGCCTGAAATAGTGTAGCTAGTAGCTGTAGCATAATTTTCTACCCTCCCTCCCTATTGGTGTCTTGTTCTTATACTTGGTAGCTTTGCAGTTGCCTGTCCCTACTGTTAATTTGATCTGGGATACTCCTTCCAGTCATTAGCTCATTCTACCTAACACAGAAAGAACATTTGGGAATTATCTCCTTTCTCCCTTTCCACTTTACTAAAAAAAAAAAAACAAACAAAAAAAACAAAATTATTTGTCTGCTTTTACAGTATTTACCCTTCTCCTCCTACTCTATTGGGGGTTGGGAGGGTGGCTTAATGGCTAAGGTGTTTGCCTTACAAATACAAGGTGCAGGGTTTGAGTCTCACAAGGGATAACTGGCTAGGCTTAAAATGGCTCACAGGGGCAGTTAGCCTAGTACTAAACTATGAACCTATATCTGAACAACTGCATGGGGTGGGAGGTTGGCATAATGGTTAAAGTGTTAACCTTATAGACACAAGGTGCAGGGTCTGAATCTGACATGGGGTAATTGGCTAGGCTTATAATAGCCTACATGGGCACTTAGCCTAGTACTAATCTATGAACATATTACTTCATCTTGTTTTTTTTGCTACTTGTTCGCTAACATTTTCAATTGCATCTTCTCTGCTGCATTTATTACTGTTTGTTTTTAGCCTGTTTAATTTTTAAGTATTATTCTAAGCCTCTTAGTTTTGGTTTAAGCACTTAGGCTTTAGGCCTACCCCTTAGCTTTCCCTGTCTTCTCTCCCTGAGGTTCTGACAAATATGGATGGACAATTTCCTACGTCTTTTCCTGCCAGCCTGGTTGATATGGGCATTCTGAGACTATGTAGCAACTGCCTCATGTACATGGACTACCATCTACTACTACCACCTAGGAACACAATTTGTGAGAGATACAATTACATAAAGAAGCTAGAGTCTATGCTCTCTCCCTCACAAGCCAGTATATCTAGCACTAAGAAGGTTGTCAACACAATCACTACACCCCAAACACCACCCACAGCTACACAACACACACCCACATATGCGGAGGTTCTCAAAAAAACAAACCCAAACAAAGGAGATCTCAGAGGCAAAAGCACATGAGAACTCCACAACCCTCCACACCACATACCACGCATAGTCTACACACCAGTGTCTCTCAACCACTAAGGCCTAACCATAAACCTAACATACTAGTCATAGGAGACTCCATTGTGAGACACACAGATGTGCCTCTCACCAGGCTGGATAATGAGAAAGTTATGGTTAGTTGTTTGATATCAGAGTATAGGCAAAGAGAAAGGCACAGGGGAATCCTAAGTCAAATTCCTAGTGGGGAATATAAAATATTGCACTATAACTGTGGGGCTCAATCAGAGGAGGTTAGAAAATACTGGGAAGAGAGCTTGCCATAAGCAATTCACAAGGAAACAATTGGAGGACATATGTATGGCTCCCAAATATGCAACAAAGTCTAAAAGATTTAGGATTTTTGCTTGGAAGTATTTGAGTAAGTATTTTTATACCCCAAGCAGACTCCAAAGAGTCCACCATATCACACATGCACTCAAGTCTCTCAACAGGTACTGTTATGACTCTGTCATAATCCATGTTGGCGTGAATGACTTGAAACATACCTCCCTGGACTATATGAAGAGAGCCATGATTGAGCTCACTGAATATGTGTCCCAGGCAAGTATGTCCCTAGCCTTAAGTAGCATTCTACCGTCACCCCAGAATGATGCCTCAATACAAACAGAAAATGATTGACTTTAATGACTAGCTTTGTTTCTGGTGTCATTCCAGGGGGATCCAGTGCCTGACAGCCTGAGAGAATATGATCGACAGACATGCTTTGCTAGGGATGGCCTGCATCTGTCTCACTTGGGCTTCAGGTTGTTGGCAAAGGCCCTTGCTTCCCCCATAGTGCCTTTTTTAGGAAAAGTTATGAGGTTAATACTACCAACATAAAAATTTCAACAAAATGCAAATTAAAGGTCATGCTTCTAAAGGCTTGGAGTTTAAACATGAAACTGCACTCATTGCAAGCATTCTTAATCCTGGAAGATGCTGACATTTGTGCAGTCACAGAAACCTGGTTCAAAGCTGCGGAGAGTACCCCAGCCTTATCTGGTTACTCATCCTATCTTACATTCAGACACCAAAACGTGGGCAGCAAAGACAAAGGAGGTGGAGTTTCAATGTATATTAAAGACACACACACACCTCCAGGCTGGCCAAAATAGTATGATGCACAAGAGACACTCCAGGTGCAGTTAACCATTGACAACAACCCTATTCAAATTATAGCTAGCTACAAGCTCCTAAATTTGACTCAAGATGTCCACTCCACCTATCTGGACCTCTTCAGTTCTATCAAGATTCAACCCTTTACCCTCATTCTGGGTGACTTTAATTACCCAACCATAGACTGGAAAAACTACTCATGCCAGAACACAAATATCCAGAGATTCCTTGATTTTATAAATGCAAATGCCTTGGAATACCCCCACAAGAGGTGATAATATCTTGGACTTGGTATTAACCAACATGAGTAACCATTGCAACACCCCAATGGTATCATCTTCCCTGGTAAGATCCAACCATAAAGTGGTCACTTTCAAAGTCATCATCTTCCCTGACCCCCCCTCTAGTTAGGGTCAAACAAAAAACTTCTCCAAAGCTGATTACAACCTCCTGAGCGATGGCATAAACAGCTTCACAGCCTCCTCCCCCACTGTAGGAACTGGCACCAATGTCCAAATCTACACCAAAGTACTATATGAGCATTTATATAGATGCATGAAATCAGAAATACCTGACAGGACAAAATCATCCTCCACAAGGAAGAGTAAACCTGTCTGGTGGACATCTGCAATAAATAAACTATATAACAAAAGGAAAAAATTGCTGTCCAAGACCAAGAAGGAGCAGGTGCCTAATTGGAAGCAATCTCTCACTAGCTTGAACAAGCAAATAAGAGCACTAGTGAAATCCTGTAAAGCCAACTTTGAGTCCAAATTGGCCACATCTACTAGAGACAGTCATAAGGCCTTCTTCACATATGTCTGCAGTCTCAAAAGAAGCACTCAGATCTGTTCAGAACTGGTGGTCAAGGACATCACATACACAAATGCTGTAGATATAGCCAACCTACTGGCTGACAGATTCAGTGAAAACATCTCCCCTCTGTCCCCCTCTTCAGTAAATCAGGATATCCCAAGTACCCACCCCTTATTTCTAGGGAACAAGTCATCACTGCCCTCTCAAAGGCAAAAAATATAGCCTACATGGGACCTGATAACATCCCACGCTGCATCCTACATGAACTCAGGCATGAACTTACAGCACCATTAGGCACCCTGTTCAACCAAAGCCTGAGTACCGGCTTTGTCCCAGCCAAGTGGAGGACAGCCACTGTCATCCCTTTACACAAAGGTGGAGTGCCCACCAATCCAGGAAATTATAGACCCATCAGCCTAACTAGCCTGATCTGCAAGGCCTTGGAACGGATTATCATGGACCTCATTAACAGGGACATTGGCAACCTCTAAATACTCAACCCCACACAGTTTGGCTTTGTCAAGGGGAGGTCATGTCTATTAGATCTGGTTGACTTCACTGACACACTCACCAAAGCCATGGATGTGGGGAAGACATTACACATCGCCTACCTTGACCTGGCCAAAGCCTTTGACACTATTCCCCACTTGGGCATAGTAGATAAACTCTGTCAACTAGGCATCAATCCATATGTAACCAGATGGGTAGCAAACTGGTTCACTGACAGAACCCACCTAATCAAAATAGGTGAAGCCACCTCAAGTAGTAGACCCGTAATGAGTGGCATACCCCAGGGATCAGTCTTGGGGCCACTGTTATTCAGGATATACCTCTCTGAGGTGCAGGCCAAAACCAGTGGGCTATGTCTGACCAAGTTTGCAGATGACTGCAAGCTGGGCGCAGTCATCAATTCCCCAAGTGATGTGGATGTCCTCCAAGAAGGTCTCACCCAGACAAATGACTGATGCCAGAAACATGGCCTCAAGTTGAATGCCAAAAGATGCATCATCATCCCCTTTGGGGAGAGTGACATCCCCACATATTATCACATTAATAGCAGTATCCTAAGTACACAATCAGTAGTGAGGGATTTGGGCACCCAGGTTGATAGCAACCTAACTTTTGACCACCATGTTGCTTCCGTTGTACAGAAAGCTTTCTATATAGCCCACCTCATAAGTAAGGGTATCTCATCCAGGGACAAGGAGGTCATAACATCCCTGTATTCTTCCTTTATAAGGCCAATTATTGAGTGCAGTGCCCCCTTTGGCATGTACCTCGCAAAGCACATGCAGCAGCTGGAGAGACCACAGAAGTTCCTCACCAGGAGAATCCAGGGCCTCAAACATTTACCCTGCACAGATAGGCTAAAAGCCCTGTCCCTCTACCCAGTTTCATACAGACTCCTCAGAGGTGACCTCTGTCTGGCATACAAAGCAATCTCAGACCCCACCTTGAAGGGACTGCTGCATATCTGCAAGTCAAGCTCTACTCGAGCAACCCGTATGCGTGACCTCAACCTGGTCTTTGATATCAATAGGACTTGTTGGTGGGACAGATTTGTGTTCCAGAAACTCCCCCATCTGTGGAATAGACTCCCTTTCCACATCAAGCAGAGTACCTCATTATCTCTTTTTAAGCGCAACCTGGATAACTGGATGGGAAACAGAAAATACACCCCTGGGATTCCACCTGTGTCCCTGCTGGACAGGGGCTTTGGGTGCTGACTTGTTCAAACGTGGGCTAAACTCTTGACTAGGCTTATAAGGACCTCAGGGCCAATATCTTAGTAACCTTCTATGATCCTGTGATCCTATGATAAGTGCTGTACAAGTTATTTTGTGGAAGAAGAGATTCTCAGACTGATGCTGTTTTCACACCTGTTATGCCTTAACCTATGCCATAATAATGGAACATCCCCAGGCTTCCCTGAAACATTATCTGTTATGAAAATACAAAAGATAAAGGGATGAGTAACATGTTGACCACAACAGCATGAATTAATAAGGAAGAGTCACAAATTAAGTATCATTTATTCAAACAGTACTTGTAAGTATGTTAAACGACAATGAAAGACAAAACAGCTAATATGGGAAATGTGACAAAAACACAGAACTTTTCTTTATTCATTTATAAAACCACCGTTGTACCTACCATACAAATGCTTTCACAGTAGATTCATTGGTAGAAAATATAAAAACAACTCAGGGTACTTATAGTTAAATAACGTAAGTAAGGTGACATAACTGAGTTATTTAAAAAAGACAGTGCTCAATAATATAGTGAGTATAAGAATATATAACGTCTATATAAAAGACAGCATAAAAATACAAAATAAAAACAGCTTCATGTACTAATCATTTTTACTTCCATTCATATGCTTTTTTATTTTCAATGAACATTTCTTAAGAATAAGTTTTAATGAACAATTATCGCTGAGACTGGTGGATGCAAAGAATGTAATTGTGTAATCAATTTATACTCATTTTCTTCTGTTAAATTAATTGTCTCTACATCTTAGAGTATTTTTAACAATATATAAAACCCTGAAAGAAAATGTATATTGTATACTTGTATAAATGATATGCCTAATGTGTGCATTAGTCTTATTTCATTTTATAATTACAAATATGATGACTAATGTATTCTTTTAGCATTCTGTTGGTCTTGATGACATAAAACTTAAATTGCAAGTTGCAATAATAAACTGCACTTTTAGTTTTATAATTAACATAATTTATAATGTTATGAATTTTCTTTGTAGAAGAATGCATTTGTATCAACATATCAGTGATAATTTTTACATCCACATGGGTTTGTACATACCCCGGGATTCAGTAAGGTTCCATGCAGGAATAGCGTATTCCTGCATGGAAATGACCGTTTAGGAGCAGCACGGTAGCGTGCCATGCATAGTAATGAAGGGGCGCTGCTTCTGCTCTTAAACGGACATGGAATGTGGAAAAGTGCAGGGGGTGTGTCTGAGAGCAGAGCTTTCACAATACACACGCCCTTGCACTCAGGAAGTGCTGTTCAGCAATAACAATGAGGGAGAATGCTCATAGGAGGTTGCATACCTCCCAACTGTACAAATCATTGCGTAATGTCCACACATTTGTTGCCCATACAGTCGGCCTGTACCCCAGTTGTACCCTGAAATCACAGGATGATGTCATGAATGAAGCTGTGAAATAATGGTATATATATATATATATATATATATATATATATATAAGTGGCATGCACCAAAATCCATCAGAAAATGTATATTAAAACCAGTCCTGTTACTCTAGCAACTGTCCCGAGTTTATAAGAGCAATAATTAAAATACGTTCATAGTTGGACCTCATGTTGTCAAGCTTTGTCCAGATAATGTGCATTAAGGGGTTGAGAGGTATGGGGGGTGCTAGGATGTCTGCCAAATGTGCAGATGCATGCAGGAATCCACAGAAATAAGTGAAACCTGTCCCTTCCAAATAAAAATAGAAGTAGAAAATTTTTTTTATCAAACAGATTACATTTAACCATAGGTTGCCCATTGCTTAGCTACCCATACTGCAGCTTAAATGGCACAAGAAGATAAATATCAAGATACATGCAACTGAAACAATACTGCAATAGTGTAGTGGTCAGAGCGATCACCTTAAGAACAGTTATCCACAGTTCTATTCTCACTATAGTAAATTCCATTTTCCATGTCAAATCACTTTATGAACAATTCATTTGCCATATAACCTACTAAATAACATATATTTGTGAACTGGAGTACTGCATTAAATGCATATGTCAGGTGTCATTGTAATCATGTTGTAAAATCCACAGATAAACACAAGTACCCCATACAGTATATGCACACATGAATCAGGGATACAAATCAAAGGTATAATGTGTAACGAATGATAAATCCATAGAGTGTCCAAATCCACCTCCTTCCCAAGAGCCATATTACATTTCTGTCTAAATTAGTGTCGAGGTAAGTGGGAGTAAGCACTTGTAAGCAGTAGTAAGCGGGTTTAAGCCTATTTGCATGGGGGTAAGCAATGCGCACACAGGTTAAGCAATACTGAAGTTAACTCCCTGTAAGCATATTTAACTGGAAGTTAGCATTGCTTACTGTCATGAAAACCCGCTTACAATTGCTTAAAAGTACCTTAATCACTCTGTATCTAACAGCCGTTGTTCTGCCCAGCAACAAAATAAACAGCCTTTGCAGGTCTTGAACACAGGACCCTGTACACTATAGTCACAGTAGTTAACCAGTAAGCCATCACCACACTACATAAGACTGAGGTATCACCAAACAGATCATCACTATAGGAAAATCAAAATTTACATGTGAAAGGAATCTCTATACAGTTTCATGTTGTATAACCTATTACATAACATAAATATGTGAACTGGAGTACTGCATTAAGTACAAATGTGAGGTGTCATTGTAATAAAGTGTTGAAATCCCCCAATAAACGCAAGGACCCCATGCAGTGTACATACACATGAATCATGGATACCAAACACATATATAACATGTAATGAATGATAAATCAATGCCAAACAGCAAATAGTGTGCAAATTAAAAATTAAGCTAAACTAAGCATTGCACACCCCTGCTTATTATTTGTAAGCAATGTGTAGGCCAGCTAAATCATTTTGTCCATTGGTATACCCCTTTAAGCAATGCCAGCCTTAGATATGCAGGTTTGCCCATAGCTTAGCATTTTCAAAACCGTCCAATCATGGCAAAGTGTGGGAAATCGGCCCTGTTTAAACCCCACAGGTGGTAATAACTCTCATAACTGGTTGCAGCTTCCTCTTGTAGGCACTATGGCCGGTGTGGGTGAAGGATCGTGCTTCCGGGGGCAGTGTTGGGGCATCCAGGAGTCCAAAGTCATGGCAGGACTCCTTGTTAAAGGCCATGACCAGAGACTGCTGCAGGGTTAGTACCAGGGTTCCCAATATAAAGCAGAAGCCTGGGACCATCTCGCCCGTGACCTCACCAGTGCTACAGGCATCCCCCAAACTGGTGAGCAGGTCAGGTATCACTATGACGACCTGAAACGGCGAAAGAGGGAGCTCTTGAATCAGTAGATCCAAGAGGCTAGGCAGACGGATGATGTCCCAGCCGTGTGTATTAGTCTACTATCTGTTTAATAATTGCCAGCTCATGTATATCATGGATAGGTATGGCTAAATATTCCTCTTATGTCTTTGACAGTGACAGACGAGCGGGCTGTGTATCGGGAAGCCCATGCCTGTAGACTGCAGAGGTTGCTTCGCGAGGCAGGTTAGTAATAATCTTGCATGTACTGTCATAAGAAATAAATCTAAAAGTAGTAGAAAGTTAATTGCCAGTATAAAACCTGTATTGTGTATGGCATGTACTGAATAAACCAGACAATATGGCAGGAAGAGTCTCATATAGGTTGTATGTAAATAAAAGTTTAACAGCCTGGCAGTAAAGGTCTAACTCCTGGACTGCTTGTGTTTACTGTCGTATCATATGGTAGTGTAGTGTTGCAATCTCTTAATGGTACTGTTGTATTAAGCACTGTTACCCACCCTGTGCTACATAAATAAAATGTGTAGGAATGTCTGTATACAACTGTTGTAATCACAAGGTCATATTGTAAAACTGAGAGAGACTTAGAAAACAATGAAAAAATAAACAACATAATCCAAATAGCACACTCAACTGAGATGTGAAGTGTTGTATTTTTAGCACATACAGCCATGGTTCAAATCCTGGGAGTGGTAGTAAGGTGTATGCAGAATCATACCCCACAACTGTACAGATATTGTCAGAAAGTCCAGATAATTGGTGTAAGTCCCCTGCCTGTCACCCTGTCCCCCTGCAAATCAGTGGGATGATCCTAGAAGTTTAAGCAGCAAATAATGACATATAACTGATTGTCAGACATCATAACTGTCAGAAATATATCCATAAGAACAAACCTGTCGCTCTAGCAACTCACCAAAGTGTTATGAAAGTAATAAGCAAAGTATGTCCCAACTCCACCCCCATGTTGTGAAGCTATGACCAGAGTGTGTGCAGTAACAGAGTGAGACGTATGTGCATAATAATAATAATGTGGAATTTGGTAATATGTGTGACAACATTCAGGTAGTGTTAACAAACATTCCCCCCACAGGTCTGTCAGATATGAAAACAGTGCCTAGAAATAAAAGCTTGAAATCCTGGACTGGTACTGTTTAGTCTGGTATTGTATGGCAGTATTAGTGTTGCAGTATCTCTGACTAATAAGGTATTACTCATCACTGTCATACACACAGTGCTATATAATAAAACTGTCTAGGAATCCCTGTATAAGAGTGTTGTAATTACAAGGTCTGATTGTAAAACCACAGGAGACTTATAGATAGAATTCAGAGAAAAGATGCACAGCAATATCTATATAGCACACTCAACTGTGATGTTGACTGTTTTATTTTAGCACACACAGCCATGGTTCAAATCCTGGGAGTGGTAGTAAGCTGTATGCAGAATCATACCCCTCAACTGTACAGATCTATCCGGAATCTTCAGATAATTGTCCCATATCTGCTGGCTGTTAACCTATCCCCCTGGCATATCAGTGTGCTAATCTCTGATATTTAGGCAGCATTTAATGTCATATAACTGACGTCAGGCCTGTAAATATTTGGAAAATGTCTATGAAAACAACCCTGTCACTGTACAACTCACCAAAGGTTTATGAGTGCATTAGTCAAAATATGTCCCAGTTTCACCTGCACATTGTGAAGACATGCCCAGAGTGTGAGCAATAAGAGATGGAGAGGTATGTGCATAACACCAACCTGGAATATGGGAATATGCATAGAAGCAGCCAGGTAGTGTTAACAAACAATACCTCCACAGGTATATCAGGTAAGAGGTGTATACTGCAGGTAAAACACAGTTCATGTATATAGTTGTCTACATCCATACCATTGTCCAAACTAAGGCCATAGGGTAGTGTAATAATGTCTGTAAGGTACAGATCACAGCACTGACTAGGAAAGTAATGAGAACTACAGGGATATACAAGTTGTTAATTGACATCTCCCCCCCCCACCATATCTGCAACAATAAACTAAATGCACAACTCAATCAGTATGAGCACAATTAAATCTACTGTTGGGACATATGTCCTATTGTTTGATAAATATTGAAATTTGTTTCTATGCATGTGCCATGTTGAAATATTCCCACATTGGTGGCATGCTGTCATCAATGTACCTGCATGCTGTTGTTGTAATGGCTACTGTGGTTCGTTATATGCATGTGTTCTGTTTGTTATGCAACTGTTCCATATCTGGTGTTTTGGGTTAATGGGAATATCTTTGCATGCTGTTAAAGCTAATCCTGGAATGTGTTGACTATTACTAATCCACATGTGTTTTAAAATTGAAACACCACCATAGCAAATTTGGGAAGGCCAGTCCCAACGAACCCACCTCTCCCACCTCATCTGGTCATGGCACTGAGGCCCACCCCGGGACCTCCTTGTTGCTGGTCCTGCACCACCTGAGGGTTGAACGGCCTCAGGCGGTGGAGCTCACCCCTCTGGGAGCAGGCATGGACAGGATACTGTCACCTGTCGTCAGGTTCGGGGTCTGGTGCATAGCGAGCTCTGCAGGGAGTTTGGAGATCTGCTACACTAGCTTGAGGGCCGCGTGGCACAATTAAAAAGTCAGCCTGCCCTTCCTACTCAGTCCCCAGCACAGCCATCTTCGGGGTCGTGATGGTGCAGTGATGACTGTCCATGGATGGGGACCTTAGTCCCACTGTTTCCACTAGGGGGCTCATGAACTTCCGACTTCCAAACACCCCCCCCATCCAAGGTGTTTACCCCCCACATGTGTCATATACCACCCCTGTATGCTGTCTTGTCTTTGTCTATTATCCTAACAAACCTACCTCCCAAAATATACCTACTATCCCTCCCCCACATCCCACTCTCACCTTAAAAAAAAAAAAAAGGGCAATCTGTTCCCAAAAAAAAAATCTCGCCCCATACATAGTTGTCCATTTCGCACGTGTCCACTGGACACATGTAATCTGGTCTAATTGGCTTCACAACATATTATTGTTGTCTTCACCCCTCTCTCAGGGTATGAGTGTCCAAATCTACCTCCATATCAGTGTATATGCACAGCTGTTGCTGTAGAAGAAATGGGTAGCTATGGACCTTCCCTACACCCGTCCTGCACATCCCTAGCTATTTTCTCTACTGTCTTTCCCTCTTTGTGCCCCTTTTTCACCACTTTCCTATCAACCCTTTTTCTTTTCTTTTAAAGAAATTAGTGCAGGGGTATGTGGGAGTAAGCACTTTTAAGCAGCATAAGCGGGTTTAAGCCTGGTTGCGTGGGGGTAAGGAATGCCTACACAGGTTAAGCAATTTAGAAGCTAACTGAGTATAAAATACTGTAACTGTAAGTTAGCAGTGCTTACTTTTGCACAAACCCATGCAAACCCGCTTACAACTGCTTAAAAGTGACTTAATCACTCTGTATCCAACGGCCCTTGTTCTGCCCAGCAACAAAATAAACAGCCTTGGAAAGGCTCAAATCTAGGACCCTGCAAACCATAACCAAACTAATTTACCACTAAACCATGTCAGATATACATAACCCTGATGTTTTCACAAATATATCATCCAGCACAGTCATTCAACAGTACAGGAAATGCATTTATACATGTAGATGTATGTGTGTGTGTATATATAGTCATATATATATATATCTATATATAATACATATATATATATATATATATATATATATATATATGCGTACATCTATAGATATATATGTCTACATATATATATATATGTCTATATATATATATATATATATATATATATATATATAGATAGCTATATATATATATATATATAAACAGATATATATATATATATATATATATATATATATATATATATATATATATATATATGTATATACAGATATATATCTATAGATATAAAAAAGAACATAACAAATACATATATGACCAAAGGCACCGTTAATGGGGGTGAGGGGGCCCAAGCTAAGTACCTCTTGTAAGTATTGATATCACCCCTCCCCCACAGCCAAACAGATCTGCCCTGCAACACAATACCAACACTTGCAAGTCCAATAACCCAGGACCCTACACAACATAGCCACAAGAAGTTAACAGTAATCCATCCCACCTGTATGATGTCAGGATGATATCAATAACATGCAGTACAGTCTGGCTACCATAGGGAATGTACAATGTGGAAGCAATAAACATTCCAAAGATATGTATACACGCACACATATATGCAGATACATACACATATATATATATATATATATGTGTGTGTGTGTGTGTGTGTGTGTGTGTGTGTGTGTGTGTGTGTGTGTGTGTGTGTAAATACACATACACATACAAAGATATGTATAGGACGATGCATATTTAGAGGGAGCACGGCATATTGAACAGCCAGTATTCCTACATTTGCCACCTTTTCAAATGGACAGGGTATGATTCACTCATACAAAAGACAGTTGTTGAATGAAACATATACCCACAGAGAAGTCAAAGGATATGACACCACACACAGGTTTGCATACATAAGAAATGTTTATTTGTGTACTGTTACAGTTGTATATGCCATGTCATATAGATGTTAGGTCTTTGAAATGCATACTAACTGAATAATGCAACTCTCAAGCAGATCATTTTATACAGTAATCCAGAAGCATAACATATGTTACTGTCCAGACAAAGGCCTTCAAGTTGTACAACAGTAAAGAAAGACTGGGCCAGAGGATAACAATCAATCAACAGTAAGTAATGCAGATGTATAGTTCAGCAGCCTCCAATTACACTCTGTACTCAACCCCTAGAGGGAAAAGAATTAAGTTGCCACAATGAGGATGTATCTGCTACATAACAATGCTTAACTGAAAACATCACGATCACACTGACAAACAAAACAATCTGTATGACAGTAAGCACTAGGCCACCAATGTTCCCAAGGTGAAATGTATGAAAAAATACAGCCATATACCCTAAGCCATCTTACTACTGATATCCCTCACATGTTGTAACAGCCTAGGTTATATATGGTGCATTCCCCTCCCCCATAGACTGACTTACAGGGGCATATAATACTGTTACATACACTGACCTCTGGACTGCAGAAGGGCACACATGGTTTGTCCAGCTGCAGCCCACATACATATGGACCCTACCCCCACAATATGTGTGGGGACCACAACAGCACTGGAATGATGGCAGGAATGGCAGCATGACATAATCACAGGCCACTACATAACAATTTCTAACTGCATGTTATATGGACAAAGCCTGGTATATAGGTGGAGGCCAGAGGCCAGAACACAGGACCATATTTGAAATAGTTTTGTTATACACTGAGGAAGTTGTTGGTGTTACAGGATTGTTTGCAACATACCCTTAGTCAGGAATATGAAGTCAGAAACACAAATGGATGTAGCCATGTACTGATAGCACTCAACAGACACAATGCCGATGATATATCTGACACAAGTCCTGTGTGGTGGACAGACAAAACATAACAGGTGATCCTCTGGCCATCATGTGGATAGGCCCACAGCTGAGAGCTCTGCAGACAGTCTGCATTCCATGCTAAGCAAGTATGTACACACAAACCCTGTAGCGCTGCATATAACAACAATGCATATAACAACACTACTCATGCTGTCTGTAGGTCTGGAACCTGGCCTGAGTCTGCAAGTCCTCTTGTAAGAGGTATTGCTACCTGCTCTCTGTAACACTGCTGCCCACACACAGGAAGGATGTCCTCCATACAGGAAAGGTAAAGGAACCACGCCCACATTATGTAGGAATTTATAGTAGTGGGTTGCCATGACAGTGGTAATTGGAAGTACTACACAGCATGCCTCATGCAGGTAGCAAGTGGTGGACACTGATTGGTGCAGAGGCCATCACCTGATCATGTACATCACCTACAAAATCCATGCTGCAATCTATTCAAAGCAGCTCAATCCATTTAGTAGAGAGAGATTGAGAGAGAGAGAGAAAGCAAAAAAAAAAAAAAAGCAAATACAACAAACAAACAAAAACAAAAACACATCCATCCAACCATCTACACAGCAAATAATCCAGAAGAGACATCATTCCCACAACAGGTATGTGAAGTATATATGCATGCAACTGAACATAGTCCTTGGTCCATAATAATGGGATAGATGATGTGGAATGATTTATATGTGCCATCAGGTGTTGTTGTAATGATGTCCAGCTGAACAACTGCTATGGGCAATAGTGTCTGTCCCTGTGGGCAGTGGGTCATACCTGTCAACTGTGCAGATCAGCACTGACTGACAAGATGTAAGCCATCATATTGTGTGTTGTGTAATGCAAGACATGTATATTAGTGTGGCTAATAGCTGGTGGTGGAAGTAATGCCGTTATGATGGACTCTTGGGTTCCAGAGCCCACCACTTGCAGGACAGTCATGTTAATGTGTAATGTAGCATGCACAAATGCCATAGGTCTGTAATAGGCTTACCTGCAATCTGTCCCTATATATACCCCCCTAATGTTAGGCTGTGTTCACATGTGGCATCTGTCTGTGTTATAGCAATGCAGAACAGTGCAGCTGTGCAGGAAGGAGAGTTAGAGTGTGTGGACCTAATGTCTGAATGCACCCCATATATATAGGTATATATATGTGTGTGTGTATGTATATATATATATATATATATATATATATATATATATATATATATATATATATATATATCACAGATATATGGACACCTATATGTAGATATATATATATATATATATATATATATATATATATATATATATATATATACATACACACACAACTCGTAATATATATCTACACACACACACACACACACACACACACACACATATATATATATTTATATATATATATACACAACTCATAATATATATCTACACACACACACACACATACATATATATATATATAAATATATATATATATATATATATATATATATATATATGTGTGTGTGTATGTCTACATATATACAAACACACACACACACATATGTATATAGATACATGTCCCCTACTTTTGCATGACAGTGCTGCATGATATGTGTGAGGGAACATCACACATATCAATACACACACGCACATATATATATATATATATATATATATATATATATATATATATATATATATATATATATATATATATATGTATACAGCAGTAAGTATGTGCAAAATGGACGGTTATGTCAGGTGTGAACCCCATACTGGGAACACATTGCCCTTGTTTGTGAAGGTGGGATTGGTATTTTGGGGAAGGATAGCAGGTATATTTGTGGAGGTGGTTTGGGTTGGAAGATAGAGAAGACAGCCTACAGGGGTGCTATCTGACATATGTGGTGAGTAAACACCCTGGATGGGTAGTGTCGTCTGCAATGTGGAACCCCATGAGCCCCCATATGGAAACAATGGGACCAAGGTCCCCACCCATGGGCAGTCACAACATCAGCTTCAAGGCCCTGAAGGTACCTGCGCTGGAGGCTGAGCTGGAGGAGCATGCAGGTCCTGTGAGTTTGTACTGAGGGGCTCAAGGTGCTGTAGCACAGCCCCCAAGTCTTTGTGGAGCTCCCTATGCACCAGACCCTGGACCTGACCTCAGGTGAGAGGATCTTGTCTGTGTGTGCTCCCGGGAGAGGGGTGAACACCATCCCCTGAGGTAGTTCCACCTGAAGGTAGTGCAGGACCAGTAGATGAGGAGGCCCCAGGGTGGGTCCCACATGTGATGTGGCCTGGTAACATGGCCAGATGAGGTGGGAGAGCTGGTTCTGCTGCCAACTGTTCCCTAAACATGCTATTGTGTCACTGTTATAGAACATATTTGGGTAGTAATAGTCCACACAGTCCCAGATCATGTCCAACAGCATACATAAATATCCCCAATAACACAAAACAACAGATATGCAGCAATCACATTGCAAACAGAACACCTGCATATATGTAACCATACTGGCACTTACAATGGCATGCAGGTGACATTGTCCATAACAAGCTACCAATGATAGTGTCCCAAAAGAGAACATAACTACAAACACATAGCACAAAGTATTGTACAATATGAAATGTGTCCCAATGGTAGGTATTCTGTAGACATACCTGTTGAGTTGTGTGATCAGATTGTTGCTGCAGATATGGTGGGGGGAGACAGAGATGTGTATTAACAACTATGATAACCTTGCTGTATGAGGTCCTCAGGCCTGTTTCCATCTTTATTTCTTTCAGGCAATATGTCCAGGGAGAGGCTGCCCATTTATACAGCAGAGGAGAATGATGTCATCATCTCACACCTGGTGCAGCACTACCAGGTGCTGTTCGGCCAAACAGCCCATGATCAGCAGGAGCAGACCGCCCTGTGGAACAATCTTTTCCACAGTGTACACAATGTCAGCCTGCATAACCGCAGTTATGAGCAGGTCCAGCATCGATGCACAGATCTACTTCGCATTGCCCATCGGTGTGCTGCTGCAGTCAGGGGGACCAGCTTGCAACAGGGGGGGGGGGTAATGCCATCCAGCCCCCCCCTGACACATGTTGAGGAGCTCCTTGCCAGCCTCGGGGCACCTGCCTGCCTGCACACACAACACCTGGCGGAGAACATAGTGGAGGTGGGTGCTACCCACACAATGGCAGAGGAGCGTGAGGGTACGGCCACAGGGCACATCAGTAGACCACTGTTGCATATCCATCCACATCTGCACAGTTAGATCATGCATATGTGAGATGAAATATATATATAGTCTGTTGCTGCGTAGTAGTAATAAACAGATGTGCATGATCTGTAGTATTGTGGGCTTGTACTGTTGATATACTGTAATGCTGCACCCACCCTGTACCAATGCCAGAGCTGTGGCTACTGACATCACATCTCTCACACACTTATGTAGGTCCCTCTGGTATACCTACAGGGCAGCAGCCTGTAGCTGGTGACTATTGTGTTTGTTCAGGTTTGCCAATACACCGGTCATGTTATGGCCATGGTATATTCCATGCACACATTTAACACCCCTACCCATAATGCATGCTGTACATGTTCACGTATTGTCACTAACTGCACTGCATCACAGTGGTCACCATGATGGTGCATCTGAAGGGTATGTCAGACTCCTGCAATATAACTAACATCCTGTCATTGCAAAATGTGTGCACAGAAATGAACATAATGGTGTGACAAATGGCCTACAGTAGGGACATGTGTGAAACATCACCCTTACACAGTGCAACAATAGTGTATATACCAGTATTACAATGGCAACTGTTACAGATCTACACTACAGCATATCACAATACTGCAGTCCACAACCCTTACAACCTGCAATGTGGTCCTAACATCAGCAATGAGTGTGTAATATGGAATCATATGTTAGGACAGCAAATATGGGGAATACATACCTTCACAAACACTGGAAGCATATGTGTGTACACACTCCAGATAAAATATAGTGGAAGCAGCTGTTGAGGTACTGACAGCATGCATTCTTCATGAGAATGCACCTTCCAGGAAGTACAAATCCCCAGTGTCACACCAAGACATGGACTGCTGTCCAAGACATTTGGCCATCAAATCTACCCATTTAGCTACATCAGAGGCAGCAGTGGCTTGCACACATCTTACAAGCCATGGCGTAGTCCCCATACCCAACAGGTAGCACCCAGTAGTTGGACATGTAGCCATACCTCACCATTGCATATACCATGGCAAACAGTGCAGACAATCATGTATGTGGCGAGGATGTATGGAACAGGAATAATGTAGGAAATAAACATATGGCAATCCAAGACAGATGATGTCACATGTAGCAAACTGGTCATGCAGGCTGCCTAGTAACATGCCACAACACTGAGGGAGGTGCAGGAATGTCTAACAAGTACTAGCTGTGCAGTACCCGTGTCAGCAATTGCCTGGACTCTGCATATGTGTGGCCCATGGGTTTGGGTAATCAGATGGGACAGTTGTACCACAGGAAACATCAGCCAGGCCTCTCTACAGGTAGTGTATGCATAACAGAAACGGTCCCCAAAAGGCATGCATTGAAATGTGTACTGGTGTACCAAGACCACATTGGAAACCTACAGACAGTATCAAGTAAGATACATGTGCTGCACAACCAACACCTCACTCCACCTCAGGCCCACCATCCCCATCTGTACCTTGCTGGTGCCAGTGTACACCTGCATGTTTGCCATTCATTAGCTGGGACTAGGCTGGTACACATGGTGTTCAGTGTTTGGGACACTGCAAAATGACACATGTGTAGGCCATAGTTGTCAAGCATCTGCAAAAAGGCTGAAGGTGGGGAGGGGGTGTCATCATGACACAACAGTGCACTGTAGCAGGGATCCAAAGGATGCTATGAATGGCTGTATCTGCACACAATCAGGGTCAGAAACTGTAGCAGACATAACCCTGACTCCACAGCAATTGTGACAGCAGTGTGTGAACTCCAAGTGATGTACGCATGAGTTGAACTTGCAATCATGCAGAGTTGAGGGACACATGTAGGGCAGACTGACCAAATACTGGCAAATGCAGACGGCCCATGCTAGTATACCCCTGCCAGGAATAGTGACTGCTGTAGTACACATAACAGTAGGTACAACAAATAATCATGATAAGGGCATGCACACATATGCACCCACAAAGTGTATGCATCTCAATCAGCATCAGCACAACTAACACATTTGTTTGACACTGCATTTGATTGTACAGGACATATGTCACATATGAAGCTCATGTAATGTTAACATATGCAGTAATGTGGTCTCATGGCATATCAAGGAAGAGGTTGTCATATCAATAAGGGTTTGTATACTCCCCATAGCCACAGTAAGGTTTGATGGTTGTCAGTGTAATTTTATTGTATTCGCCATACATGCACTGCTGATGGTGACATCTGTAAATCAGACATGAGACATTCACAAATGACATTTGTCCACATATCATCCCAGGTATGTGTCGGACAAACACAAAACGGGCTGTGTGCAGCAGAGCAGACATAACTGACACAGTAATACACATTCAGCAATGGTGTGTACATTTGTGAGGTATGGTGTACAGTACATGCCAGTGTACTGAACAGGTGCACAGCAATACTGTGTACATGGGTGCAGTGTGTTCCAGGGGGAAGGGGCATCACCTACTAACACAGCCCATGAATCACACACATGTATACTGTTGCTACCATGGATTGACTATAGCTGCACTGCATGCTGTTGAGTACCATATACCATGCATGTTGACAGATGGGTAATGGGAGGTCTGTGTGTAATATCTTCCTGCAACCTCACCTGTAAGTGTGTGTGAAGGGGGTGGGGGTGGGTGTTATTTTGTCTGTAAGTGCAATCTGGTGGAGTGGAGGGGGTTGATGTATGTAGGATGTGTGTGTGTATGTGTGTGTGTGTGTGTGTGTTTGTGTGTGTGTCCATGTATGCACATGTGTGATTGTGGGGTTGTTCATACATCTTGACTTCCCTTTGAAATCGTGCAGTACATGGACATGGACAGACACATGAGACATCAGGAATACTTGTCTGACATGTAATCTCAGGACAGCTGACAGTATAATAAGGTTTGTAGCATGGAACATGCATTGGAAGGGAAACTAGATACCAGGTATACTATTATAATTGCAATCAGCAGAAAGGTGAAAGAATACCCATGTATGCAGCACTACAGATGTATTGGGGAATTACTAGACAACACCAGTGAGTGTTTCCAAATATTACTGTTGTCCACATAATAGACCAACAGATCTTGCATCTACTGAACAATAGTTACGTATGACACTCCAGTGCATGACATTATTGAGTGACTGTAGTAACCCCTAACATATGGGGGCCATGCTCATGATGTCTGGACAAACCCAGGGTGAACACTGGATGACAGCAGTGAGTCTTTGTAAAACTGACTCCAATCAAGTCAAAGAGGTAATGGAGTAAAAGGCCATGTTTTGTGATCACTTGTCTATGGAATTAGAAGAATGATATGTTAATGACTGGTATTAATGAGTGTAAGTTTACAAGTGTGATGCAGGATGGGGAACTTAAGAGAATAAACTTGGGACAGTCCGTAAACCCATAAACTCAGGGGCAGGTAAGTATTATGGTGGAATGTCAGTGTGTGTGTGTGTGTGTGTGTGTGTGTGTGTGTGTGTGCGTGTGTGTGTGTGTGTGTGTGTGTGTGTGTGTGTGTGTGTGTGTGTGTGTGTGTGTGTGTTTGTGTGTGTGTACTGTTAAGCAATGACGTACAGGTCTTAAAGTGCATTTCTTGTTTTCCCCTCACAGGTGGTGAGGTGGGTCAGGGTCCCTCCTGCAGGCAATCTGATGGTGTCCATACAGACACCAAAAATGATGATAGGTGTGTTGAGGCACAGGTGGGGTTGTCAGAGGCTGAAACTGTGCCATCATTTGACATCCCCTGTTATCCACCCCATCCCCACACACAGACATAGTGCCTATAGATACCCCATTACCAGTGTCTATAGGAGAGGGACAGTTGGTGTTTGGTGGCAGTGCACAGGACAGTGTGGTATCTATGGCTGCTGTGTCTGGACACAGCAGCCATAGCCGGAAGTCTGGCAGGGTACCACATAGGTAGATGTACAGGGGTGCTCGTTGGAGAGCTGCTGGTCATCATGCCCCTGGCAGGTGCCACATCTGGTACCACCAGATGCATGTTTTAGGCTGTCATGGAGGCGCAGGCACATATGGAACAGTACACCAGACAGGGTCTGTGGCTGCAGAGGGCTACTCTTTCAGCTGTAACTGACAACATCCTTGATCTTATAGGTGCCCTCCATTATTTTACAGAGGTCATGGATAGACGGTGAGGTGAGATGGTGGGACTCATCAATCGTGGACTGTCCGTGCTAGAGCATGAGGTGGGAGTGGTGCGATGGCCATGTGGATGTAGGCCAGCAACACCAACAGCTGGAGGTTGATGTGGATGTGCAAGGACACCAAGTCACTCCTGTAGTGGCAGTACCAGCCTCAGCACTGCAGGGAAGGCGCTGTCCATACCACACCACAGCAGGCCATGTGAACATGGCTTTGGTCAGTCCCAGAAGGGACCTGGTTCCAGCAGACATATGTCATCATCAGAGGAGAGTACCATATTGTGGCTTGTACCTGGATGTGCCTGTGTAACCCCTGGCAGGCACAGTTCTCGTGTCCATGGCCAGAGGCAGTGAACTGCACACCCTAACAGGTATGGTCTGCAGCTGCCCAACAAACACCTGTATAGAGCAGCCACATGGCAGACCTGTGTGCATGCATACTCACACACAATACAAACACACCTAGGGCAACCCCATACCTACACACACCACATCACCACGGCCATATCAGTAATTAAAACCCGTAACTCACACACATGGTTTCAAACATATCGCTCAGCCTATGTCTCTGTCAAACCATCAACACACCCTGTGCATATGATGATACTTGTGCCACATCCCTTTCATCCATAACATTGATGCAGGGACAGGCTAATATGGTTCTGATGCACACAGTGACTGTACTGCAGTGTACCAATGTACTGCTGTGTAACATGTTGTCAGCAGTAACGTTTAATGTTTACATGTCAGGAAGTGTAGCTGAATAGCCATGATGCATTATAGCTATTATTAACACTGAGTGATTGCGGTCTCCATAATGCTATCTGTTTGTGTTGTAGGTGTCCATGTGTCAGCAGGAGGATGGTCTGCTGTCATATCTCACAAGGAGTATGGCACTGTGGTGACACCTTGGCTGTGTCATATCCTGGGTACAGGTGAATCTTATGTCACAGTTCTGTATAACAGTTACTGCCTGTGCCACATGACCAATAAGTCTGGGGGTGGTGTATACAGGTGAGTGCATGGTGGCTGCTGTTAGCAGCCCTTCTACAGTGGACAATGGTAGTTGTACTGGGTGGTACACGCCACGAGTTTGTGTATAACACACACAGAGGCTTTGGTGTTGATGCACTACACAGAGAATACTGTACACATGGATGTATGTACCTGTACAAGGAACCCATTGTAGCCTATGTAATTCCACCAAGCCAGACTACGGCAGAACAACACATTGTAGAATAAGCAGTCCACTAGTTTAATGTCATTGATGATGGCACCAGCAGGGTATATGTCCCCTTCCCCAATGTAGTGCAATCCTCAGCTCAGTAAACATATGTGTGCTGGTGTGGGTGGCACACCCCTACCCTTTGGAGGGTGAGAGGTGCTGTAGAACCACAGATAGTGTGATAGACAACTACCTAGCCTGTTAACATGAACTGTACAGTATTACGGACAGCTACGTGAGGGGATACAATCAACAGTAACTGTAATGATGTTGGCTGTGTCCATAACAGACACACCCAGCTATATATACCAACCCCAGTATTGCTGCACATCTATACAATGGGGAAGATGCCATTTACACATCTAACACTAGTTGTGATGGAATGTATGTCCACAAGTTGATACCTGTAAAATGTTAGCATATGACCCCCTGGGGCATGTATATTCTGCAAACGGATGTCGATCCCTCCACATACACGCAGACTCTTACTTGGCAACATTGGGACTACACCCTTACCTAGGTATGTAGTGCTACTGATGTTTTTGGCTTTAATTGCATACACCACACAGCTTTTAGGATGAGGTGTGTTCAATGTTACATGTTACACGCAGAACATCCCCAGACATGTACAGTATGGTAATGGGGGATGTAATGGTTGTATATGGACAATACATAGTGTGACATACCATCATATACACATTGGCAAATACATAACAGTCAGACACACATCTGAGAGACCTGAGCATATCAGTGCTAACTACCTTGTCAGTGTGTCCATTGTGTTACAGGTAGGTTGCACACACCACATGCATAACTGGGCTGGATAGTGTTATCAGTTACCTGTATGGTTGATGGTGACAGTGGTCACCATACAGTGGTACATGGGACATGTACTGGGGGTACCATGGTGTAATGACAGTATACCCAGCACCCACACCCCACTGTGGATATTGTACGCACTGGAACCCATAATGACACTCTGACATACCCACCATCACTCATTGACCAGGACTGCAATACAACCTCTTGTCCATCCCAAGAGTGCTACTACAGGGATATGCATCTAATGCACATGCCACAGGCATAGTAGGGTGATGCATTGTCATGCTTCTCCTATGGTCATCAACATCACTATCCCTAATACTGTGTGGCAATGCGTATTGTAATAGGAGTATGTGGCCTCGGAATGCTGTACCCTACATATATACACACATGCGCACATACACACACTTGCCAGAACTCAGTGGTTATCCCATGCCTATCAACCTATTTGTACAACAGTATTGTGCTGGTACTGCAAGGCCCAGGTAGCCCTTAGGGAGAAGAGTGTAACAAGGTACATGTAATGTCCAGTACAGCAGCAGCCACATCTAACTATGGCAATGGGTGGTGCGGTGGGTGTGAAAGGCCTCAGGGTGGTAGTGTAGTTGAGGTATCCATGGCATGTGGTGCATACAGGGTGTGGAGTCCTATCTGTGGCATTTATAACACAGCTGGGCAGACATGACAGTGTTAGTCAAGCATAGATTGTCTGTAAGTATCCAAGATGGATACCTGACATCTGCACATTTGTACAGAGGACTGACAGACATCAGTTAACCAACTAGCTATGCATTAGGATGAATGTGTTGACAGACAGAAGTCTGACACTGATAGGAATGCCATTACTACATGACGGCAGCCCTCACTGACATGTGCTATACACACAGTAGTCTGCAGTTATTTTCCACATGTCAGATCATTATCCAGTAGAAAATATTTAATGAGACACAGCTCACACACCAGGAACATGACAATGAGTACTCAGAGTCCATCTTTGCATGCAGGGGTGTTTGTTTCCAATACCACAATTATCAATTTACCCTTACTTGGGAAAGCACTGTCAACAGTAGTAACGTAATGATACACTACATGCCAGTGTGACTGCATATAACTTGGGATACTACCCATGTATGTAACACATTCACATGGATAAGAGTGTTGTACAAGCCATATATACCCAAGTGTCCCAGACAGTAAACTCACACCCCTTGCTACTGTAATGACAGCACATATACGCATGTTATGTACATGGCATTACATACACTTATTACAGATGTCATTACCCTGCTATGTTATCAGACTGGAATGTGATAATTGGTTAACAAGGCTG